>NC_081357.1:41661016-41933516 GCF_030684315.1 Stegostoma tigrinum
GTGGAAAAACGAGAAATTGTAAGTGAACCTTGTAGTCAGAAAGAGCACGGAACATTCATCAAGACTCAAGGGAATTGCAGAGGACTGGCAAACATATCGGGTGCTTGAACAGCGTATGAGCATTGAATTCAAGCAACAAGCACTGGGACAGACGCAGTGGCAGATGCAGGCACTGCTTCGGGGCTCAGGAGAAGCATGGAAGACAATTGTTCGCCCTCAGAAGCATATATAATAATGATGAAGTAATCAAATGGCCACACCACGACCTGTAGTGGGAGAATGAAGAAAAGGATTCTTCACGTACAGAACTGGACCAGGCTTGGATAAGCAAGACCAGAATGATGGAAACTATTGCGAACAATGTATTAGCAGGACAGGCATTGATGAGAATGCAGCATCATTTGAAGACACATTACAGACATTTAATGTTTATTTCAGTGTTCATTGATACCTTTTCATTGGACTGACAAAATTTAATAGGAGGAAACAGAGGCTGGGGAAATCGTGGAATTGCTCTTTAATAATCTTTTTGAGACTGGCAGATATTACACTTCTGAGGTTTGAAGGTCAATCAGAATTGCCTTGTCAAGGAATCGGGCTCCTTTTCTATTGCAATTTAAATTGCTGCTTCCTCTGAAATTTGGCATTCATGCATGTGTCCTAATGGGCGCGTGATGAAAAGCTTCAATAGCCTGTCTCTTTTTCAGCTTTGTCTATTTATTAAACATGTTCTTGTCAGATAACAATAACTGAAATGTCCACATCCTCTCATGTTTGTTTCTGTAACTTCTGTTGCATCAATCGTTGGCAAATCTCCTTGGAAGTCTGTCTCAGCAAAGTGAAGACTTTGTTAATAAAAACTCAATATGAGTTGGGTGAAAAAGTACACTAGATATTGAATGCACGAGCGAAAGGTGCTAGTCGCTGAACAGACTAATAATAGGTAATCAAACATAATAGTAAAGCAACTTACAGAGACACACCAGAGCAGACTCAGGTCTGTTTTCCTGTCATATGCTTATTATACCTGGTAAGCCACATGCTGCAGAGTGAGGTAAGGGGGGAAGGGGAAGCCTGTAAAATGCAACAGTAGACTCTATTTGCATAATAAACACAACACAAGCTGGGTTTCACACACCAACAGGAAGGCCATTATTTGCCCTAAGAACAGTCTCCGAAAATCAGATGCAACACGCATTGGCATGAGATTGGTCAGTGGACGTTCTGACCCATTCCTATTGATGTCAGCTGGGTCACTGAGGTTCCAGACAGAGGCTGGGTCTGAGATAAATAGCACTACTCGCAGTTTCTGTGACATCTCTTCGACATGTAGAGACAGTGTTTTATTTTTTTCAAACTATATTTGCACAATTACAACTACAAAAACAAAAGCAGCCATTTGGGGCATGGAGAATAATTTTGTGCTCTGGTAGCTGCTGCTAAAATCATTAGCAGTGTGAGAGGTTGTTTGGACAGCTGTTTCAATTTTGATTACGGAAAAAAAAGTACATTCTATGAGTGAGAAAAAAAAGTCTGAGTGAGTCCATTGGATCAAAGGGGTCTTTTACAGGGAAATGCTTTATGGGCTTTTAAGAATTACAGTCAATTCAGCCTTTGCATTATTTGAAGGATGGAACTGCTAAAGATCCTAAATTACAATTCTGTCCCTAAAGTGAAAAGCCACATCTGCTAAAACAACACAGCAATTACCTTATAATTTTCCAACTAATACAATTGCTTTTCATCAGCAGCTCTTGCTATGTGTAAAATTAGAAAAAGCTTTGCACTTGCATAATGCCATATGTGGAACGCACGTCCAGAAGTTTTTTTGTCCAAATTAAAAAAAAGGAAAGATTGATTTCCTTTCATACTTGGCTTTGACTTTATATGAACAGGCCCAAAATTTGGATATTTATAATGTTACATCTGAAGTTAGAATCAAAATCCCTTGCTGGTCTCCTTTTCCTCGTAGCGAACATAGACACTAACCATGTTACCAAAAACAAACCTGTATTTAGATGGCTGCTTACCGTGCTGTCAGACATTGAAGAATGTCACACAAGGAATGAAATTGACTGTCATGCAAGCATTTACAACAGCCTTTCAGCAATATACAAATGCCAATGAAATGACTTACCATGCACTCTGTGCAGAGATGGACAGAGGGAGGGTGAGCAAGGAAGTCAACTATGAGTGAAGATGTAAGCTGGACAAGAATTAAAGCCAAATGTGTTTTTCAGCTAACAAAGTGTGAAGCTGGATGAACATAGCAGGCCAAGCAGCATCTCAGGAGCACAGGAGTGTTTTTCAGCTTTTGCTTTAAGACACCAAATTGCAAACTGCAAATGAAAACACTCACTTTTTCCACCTGACAAAATAAGAACTGAGATAATGGGAACTGCAGATGCTGGAGAATCCAAGACAACAAAATGTGAGGCTGGATGAACACAGCAGGCCAAGCAGCGTCTCAGGAGCAAAATAAGAACTGAGATTGTTTATATTAAGAACTCCTTAGAAAATAAGTAAGATTGCTTTTCTAGTTGAAGGTTGACATTTCTAAAACTTACCAAATCTGGTTTGAGGTGAGAAAATTGCAGACAGCAACAGCAGGTGAGAAGCGATTGAGCAATGAATGTTACCATTGTCCAATATTCTGAAGTAGGTATGATCATTGGAATGAGTTACGTACTTCACACTGTAGACAACAGTAGTGTGAGACAATCATGAAATCAGTCATCAGAGAGGAGTGGTCTGGTCAGTCACTGAAATCCTGAAGTCTTGTTTGAAAGATTGACTACCCAAGGATGGACTCTTGCATGCAGGAAGACCAGTTTTAATCTTGTAAACACATTTGTAGTGATTTTATACATATATTATACACACACACTTAATGAAAAAACTGATTAACAACAGTGGCGGTTAATAAAACTGAGTACTTCTGAAGATGACAAATATGTTTGAAAAGTGACAGGAATAAACCCAACCTCCTCCCCCAAGCAAAAAATAAACATAGAAGAGCATGCATTGCAAATTTAAAGTGCTGATATTTTTAAAAAATCTACTTCAAACAGACTGGTCCTTTATTTAGGGGCAAAAAGGAACAATTTCAGATGAGATTATCAGAACCTCCCCCAACTCCGTCAGCATGTCAGGTTAATGAGGTGCCAAAATTGCTTAAGGTATCTGCACATCACCCCAGAAAACAAACTAGATACTGATTTAGAGGGAATGGAGGTGATTGGAATGCTGATGGCGAACATATGAAGGATCTGCGGGAGTACAGCTTTGCTCAAGCACATGGGGCTATGCCCAGCCCGAGTATCTGAGTGTTTTCAGGTAAAATGAGGGAAGGCCACGTCCAGAGCAACCAAGTCAGTATTTTTTTTGTTGATTCAGGAGCATCTTGTAAATGATGTATTGTTCTCAATTCCAACGCTCCCAGTGGTGCCTCTTTTGTGAGAAGGGTTCACAGGTGGACCCAGCAGCTGGGATAGCATCAAATCCTGTGATTAAGTCAAAAAAGGCAATATTCATTTAAAAATGAGACGTAAAAAGATGTTATGGGTTAGTGTAGTCTTTGTGGGAGCAGAGAATCCTGAGGCCCATTGTCAGTTATGTTAATTTTCCAATGTGGCCAGTTAAGAGACTGGATGGATCTTGGAGGTTAACGTTGACTGTAGAATCTTAAATAAGAAGATTCCAGCTTGTGCACCTACAGCAGTGGCAACTCCGAATAAGCCAGCAGCAATTTCCCACAGCTTTTACAGTTTTGGACATTCCAAATGATTTTTGGTTTGCAGTGTTGAGAAAAGGATATTGATAGGAATCTACTTTTATTTTCAAGGGAGAGCAGAATTCTTGTTTCAAAAATAGCTCCTTCATACTCTGTCACTGCATGGAACATTATCTGGTGACATTTAGTTGGTCAAATCAGTTAGTATGGTATGTAGGTGATATCCTGTTATAGTGCAGGAACATGTAGAGATATTCAACGATCTTCTATCAATCATATCTGAATTAGCATTTAAGCTTAACTCTGGGAAAGATTAGTATTGCAAATGATCAGTACTTAGGACTGACTATAAAACAAGAGTGAGGGAAGTTGATGCAGGAAATCTTTTTTTCTTGATGTATTTAAGCGATGAGGGCATCGCTGGCTAGGCAGCATTTATTGCCCATCCCTAATTGCCCAGAGGGCAGTATAGAGTCAATAACATTACTGTGGGTTTGGAGTCACATGTAGGCCAGATCAGGTTAGGATGGCAGTTTCCTTCCCTAAAGAACATTAGTGAACCTGATGGTTTTTCCGATAATAGGCGACAGATTCTCGGTCATCATTGAACTCTTAATTCCAGATGTTCATTGAATTCAAATTCCACCATTTGCTGTGGCGGGATTTGAACCTGGGTCCCCAGAGCGATATCTGGGTCTCGGCCACTGCCACCCCCAAGAGATGGATGGCATACAACCCTTGGCTAATGTTCTGGGGACATGGGTTTGAATCGCACTATGGCAGACGGTGGAATTTGAATTCAATAAAACTCTGGAATAAAAGGCTACCCTGATGATGGCTATGTAACCACCGCTGATTGTAACAAAAAGCATACAGTTCACTAATGACCTTTAGTGAATGAAATCTACCATCCTCACCTGATCTGGCATATACGTGACTTCAGACCTACAGCAATTGTTTTTTGGGTAATTAGTGATTAATAATAAATGTTGGCCTAGCCAGTGACAGCCACATCCCATGAATGAATAATAAAAAGGCAGTGCAGGAGTTATCACACCCTAAGGAGCTGACCATCATTTCTGTGTTTAACTGCAGCAAGTGTTTTGATGGAAATGTGTGAACAGCTTCATCACTGTTTAATCTCCTGAAGAAAGGGACAGACTGGAAATGGAATGAAACCTGTGAGGATGATTCTGTCTGGTTTTTGCACAAGCCTCCAGCCAACTTCAGGAGAATTATAGATCATATAACCACAGGATACAGGGGCAGAATTAGGCCATTTGGCCCATCTAGCCTGCTCCACCATTCGATCATTGCCGATATGTTTCTCAACCCCATTTTCTTGCTTTCTGCCTGTAACCCTTGATCTCCCTCCACTTCAAGAACTTGTCTATCTCTGTCATAAATATACTTTTTGGCTTAAATAGAGCGTCACAAAGATGCTTCTTAGGGACTGTTAGCAACAGTAATACAGTATTAATGCAGGAGGTATGTCCAGGGCAAGTTCTGGTCCATCCGTCAGAGTCAAAGATTCATAGAAATATACAGCACAGAAACAGAACCTTCAGTCCAACTCATCCATGCTGACCAGATATCCTAATAAATCTAGTCCCATTTGGCAGCATTTGACCTATATCCCTCTAAACCCTTTTTATTCGTAAACCCATCCAAATGCCTCCACCACTTTTTCTGGCAGCTCATTCCATACAGGCATCACCATCTATGTGAAAAAGCTGCCCCTTAGGTGCCTTTTATATCTTTTCCCTCTCACCTTAAACCTATGCCCTCTAGTTTTGGACTCCTACACCCAGCCTTGTCTATTTACCTTATGCACGCCCCTCATGATTCTATAAACCTCTATACGGTCACCAACCAGCCTCCAACGCTCCAGGGAAAATAGCTCCGGCCTATTCACCCTCTCACTAACAGCTCAAATCCTCTAAACCTGGCAACATCCTCATAAACGTTTTCTAACTCTTTCTAGGTTCACAACATCCTTCCTACAGGAGGGAGACCAGAATTTCACACGATACTCCAAAAGTGGCTGAACCAATGTCCTGTACAGTTACTACATGACCTCCCAACTGCTATGCTCAATGCACTGACGAATAAAGGCAAGGAGACCAAATGCCTTCTTCACTACCCTATCTACCTGCGACTCCACTTTCAAGCAACTATAACCTGCACCGCAAAGGATCTTTATTCAGCAAAACTCCACAGGACCTTACCATTTAGTGTATAAGTCTTGCTCAAATTTGCCTTTCCACAATGCAGCACCTCACATTTGTCTAAATTAAAGTCCATCTACCACTCCTTGGCCCAATGGCCCATCTGAGCAAGATCCCACTGTACTCTGAGGTAACCTTCTTTGCCGTCCACTACACCTCCAATGTTAGTGTCATCTGCAAACTTACTAACCATAACTCCTCTGTTCACATCCAAATCATTTATAAAAATCACAAAAAGCAGTGGACCCAGCACCGATCCCTGTGGCTCACCGCTGGTCTTGGGCTGCCAGTTTGAAAAGCAATTCTCCACCACCACCTTCTGTCTCCTGCCTTTGAGCCAGTTCTGTATCCAAATAGCTAGTTCTCCCTGTACTCTGTGTGATCTCACCTTGTTAACTGGTCGGCCATGAGGAACCTTGTCAAACACTTTATTGAAGTCCAGACAGATCATGTCCACCACTCTGCCCTCATCGATCTGCTTCGTTACTCATTCAAAAAACTCAATCCAGTTAGTGAGACACAATTTCCCACGCACAAAGTCTGTGACTATCCCTAATCAGGCCTAGCCTTTCCAAATACATGCAAATCCTGTCCCTCAGGATGCCCTCCAACAACCTGCCACCAACAATGTCAGGCTCACCAGTCAATAGTTCCCTGGCTTTTCCTCACCATTTTTCTTAAATAGTGGCACAATGTTATCCAACCTCTGGTCTTCCAACACCTCACCCGTTGTTATCAATGATACAAATATCTCAGCAAGGGGCCCAGCAATCACTTCCCTAGCTTCCCACAGAGTCCTGGGGTATGCCCGATCAGGTCCTGGGGATTTTTAAACTTTTATGTGTTTTAAGACATTCAGCACCTCCTCCTCGTAATATGGAGAATTTTCAAGACTTCGCTATTTATTTCCCCACATTCTATCTTCCATATCCTTCTCCACAGTAAACATAATGCAATATACTTGTTTAGTATCTCCTCCATCTCCTGTGGTTCCAAATATGGGTGGCCTTGCTGATCTTTAAAGGGTCCTTTTTTCTCTCTGGTTAGCCTTATGTCCTTAATGCATTTGTAGAATCCCTTTGGATTTTCCTAAACTCTATTTGCCAAAGCTATTTCATGTTCCTTTTTTGCCCTCCTGATTTGCCTCTTAAGTATACTCCTACTGTTTTTATATTCTTCTAGGGATGCACTTGATCTCTGCTGTGTAGACCTGACATATATTTCCTTCTTTTCCTTCTCCAAAACCTCAATTTCTCTAATCATCCAGCATTCCCGACACTTACCAGCCTTGTCCTTCACCCGAGCGGGAACCTACTGTCTTTGGACTCATTTTAAAGGCTTCCCAATTTCCCGCTGTTGCTTTACATGTGAACATCCGCCCCAATCCACTTTTGAAAGTTCTTGTCTAACACCATCAAGATTGGCCTTTCTCCAATTTAGAACTTTTAACTTTTAGATTCGGTCTATCCTTTCTCCAATTTAGAACGTTTAACTTTTAGATTCGGTCTATCCTTTTCCTTCACTATTTTAAAACTAATAGGATTATGGTCACTGGCCCCAAAGTGCTCCCCCACTGACACCTCAGTCAGTTACTTTTGTGTCCCAAAACAACGTGTGCAGGCTTGTACCAAACTTGCTGCAACTCTCAGAGTGCAAGTAACAAGTAGAACTTGTGACTTTATGTGATATCACACTCAGAAGAATTCTCACTACTTAATACTCTTTTCTTGTTCATGTACAGTTCTCATTCTCAGGTTCTGGTATTCTGGTCAAGGAAACATTTTACCTCAACATTACCTAAAAGCAGTCCAAGATTCTAATGATTACTGCATCCACAAAGTGAAGCTCACTCTAAGACAACAGCCTAATTGGGACGTGTAACATGAAGGCAATGAATTAGCTCACATGGGAGATAAAGTGGCTATCACAAGGAATCCATTTCAATCATGAAAGGTTATGTCTATGTCACACAATGTGGAACAAGTTAGTCAGTTAGTTCCTCTAACCTTAAACCTTAAAACGTTTCTGTTATAGCATGTTATCCTTAGGGCAGTTGTAGCAGCCAACTGGCAGGAGATATTGAAGGATCCCCTCAGACATCTGGATATTATTGTCTAGAAACAAATACTATTCTAAGGCGATAACTAGGTACACCTAGTGGGATACTGAGAAAAAATAATGTGATTGGATAATGACACCCAAGGAGCGAGTCACCCTCGTCCTCATATCACTGTGGAATGAGCTGCCAAGTTTGGCTGGTGGCTGGCAATGAAAATTGAAGGAATATTGTAAGACATTTCTCTGATCTCCTTAAATGAAACGCACCCTTAGGACACAAGTGGAGGGCTCAGAGCCCAAGGAAGAGTGTCTAAATTGATTTTATACCGCAGTATCTGGTCAGTGAACAGCAACAAAGCACTGTTTAGATTTGTTGGTCCACTTCACCACATGGAATCTATCCATTAAAGGGCTGCAACAATAATTTGGACTTTACTACACAAACTATTTTCTGGATGGGATTTACCTCAGGCTGTAAAGTTTGATCAGGAAGTCATTCGCATGATGCAGACTCTTTTACAGTTACTGGGAGTCTTGGGAAAACAGCATGTTGCCCACAGCTCTCATTTATCAGGGGCAGTAAAATGAATGAATTGAACCATCAAAAATAATCTGAGGAAAGAACTGTCGGCACAAGATGATAAATGGGTTGAGGCTTTGCCTGTAGTAATGATGTACATCATAGCAAGTATCTCTAGAAGCATTACATACTCTCCAGATGCATTGATTTTGGGAGAATCACTGCGCACTTGTTAATTCCCATATGAACATTCAAAAATAAAAGCTCAAGGAGACCTTTCAGTCCCTTAAACTTGCTCTGCCATTTAATAAAATTATGGATGACCTATTTGTGTCTCAAATTTTACATTTCCATCTACCCTTGATAATGTTCAATTCCCTCACCATGAATCTATTTACTTCTGCCTTAAAGATACTCACTGACCCCAACTCCATTGCCTTTTGAGGTATTCAGTTCCAAAGTCAAATAAGCTTCAAGTAAGAAAATTTCCCCAACCAGGAAGGGCAACCTCTAATTTTAAAACAGATTAAAGTAGTTCAGGAATGATCCCTGGGGGAAAGATCCTTTCCATCACCACCTTGTCAAGACCATTTGGGATTGTATACACTTCAAAACATCACACCTCTCGTGCGGTGGCTCAGTGGTTAGCACTGCTGCCTCACAGCACCAGGGACCTGGGTTTTAATGCCACCCTGGGGTGACTGTGTAGAATCTGTGCATTTTCCCTGTGTCTGCATGGGTTTCCTCTGGGCATTCTGGTTTCCTCCTACAATCCAAGGATGTGCAAGCTAGGTCAACTGGCCATGCTAAATTGCCCATAGTGTTCAGGGATGTGTAAATTAAGTGTGTTAGCCATGGGAAATGTAGGGTTACAGGGGAAGGGCAGGGAGATGGGTCTGGGTGGGATGTTCTTTGGACGGTCAGTGTGGGCTTGTTGGGCCAAATGGCCTGTTTCCACACTGTAGGGACTCTATAGTTATAAGTACCAGTGAAAGTAAGACCAGTCTGTCCAACCTGTCCTCAGAAGAAACCATCTCACTCCAGGCTTCAATCTAGTAACCTCATCTCAACTAACTCCAATGCATTTGCATCCTTCCTTCATTAAGGAGAGCAAAACTGCACATAGTATGACATACAGTCTCAACAATGCCGTGTATAACTGAACCAAAACATCTGATGAAGGATCTAGGCCTTAAATGTCAGCTTTTCTGCTCCTAAGGTGCTGCTTGGCCTACTGCGTTCATCCAGCTCTACACTTTGTTATCTCAGATTCTCCATCAGCTGCAGTTCCCATTATCTCTTATTTTCATGGTCAGCTGTTCTCATAACAAAGGATAGAATCTATGTGACTTCTTGATTATGTGCTGTATCTGTACATCAATACTTTGTTTCTTGGGCACTAGAACAACTGAATCCCTCTGCACCTCAGAATTCCATTCTCCATTTAACTAATACACTTTTTAAATGCTTTCTGCCAAAATAAACACCTTACTGTCCCATATTATACTACATCTACTAGAATTGTGCCCAGTCACTCAACCAATCTATATCTGTCTGCAAGCTCCTTAAGTCTCTCTCACAACATACTTTCCTTCCAATTTTGATCTTGTTTGAGAAGTTGGCTAACAAGCTTTCAATGAGGTTTCAATGGAGTTATCAACGAAAACTGTTTCAAATTGAAGCCCCAGCACAGATCACTGCGGGACTTCACTCGTCACATCTTGCAAATTGGACAAGGACTTATTTATACTTATTCTCTGCTTTCTGCGAGCCAGCCATTCTCAGAGTCACAGAGCCATACAGCACCGAAGAGGCCTTTTGGCCCATCAAGTCTGCACCATTATATCCACACTATTCCCACTTACCAGCACTTGGCCTATAACATTGAAAGTTATGACACATCAAGTGTTCATCCACGTACTTTTTAAAGGTTGTGAAGTTTCCCATTTCAACTACCCTCCCAGGCAGTGCATTGCCTTCTGGCTAAAAATGTTTTTTTTTCTCAGATCCTCCCTAAGCAGCTTGCCTTTCTTTCCCCTTGACCAAGGAACAGCTACTTTCTATCCAATCTGTCCATTCCCCTCATAACCTTATACACTTCAATCAGGACTCGTCCCACCATTCTCTGTTTCAAAAATAACCCAATTTTACTAAGCCTCTTTCTTAGCTAAGCTGCTCTCTCCCAGGCAATATCCTGGTAAATCTCCTTTGCACCCCTTCCAGTGCAGTCACATTCTTCCTATAGTGTGGACACTAGGACTGTACACAGTATTCCAACTGCGGCCTAACCAAAGTTCTGCATAGCTCCAACATAGCCTCCGTGCTCTTATAATCTATGCAAGGATTGATAAAGGTGAGTATCCTGAATGCCTCCACAACTGCATCATTAACCTGTCCTATTGCCTACAGGGATCTACAGACATGTATCCCAAGATCCCAGTATTCCTCTGTGCTTCCTAGCGTACAGCTGTTTGTTGAGCACTCCTTTGTCTTTTTATTTCTGCCAAAGTGCATCAGCTCACACTTTTCAAGATTAAATTCCATCTGCTGTTGATCGGCCCGTCTGATCAACATGTCCACATCCTCCTGTAACCTAAGACCTTTTTACTCACGAACAACCAACCAGCCAATCATTGAGTCACACTTCTGATAATATGCTGGTATCTTACTTCTGATACCATTAGCTTTTACCTTTCACAATAATACACCTTATCAAATGCGTGCAAATCCAAGTGTATCTAAGTACAGGCTCCTGTTTATCCACATGATGCTTCTCCATATTTTTTCCTGATCAATCTATTCAGAGATGTTTCTCTGGAGGGGTGAGACTTGAACCTGGGTCTTCTAGCTCAGAGGGAGAGCTCCTACTGTTGTGCTCCAAGAGGCCCCCATGTTACTCCTTCATTTATTTTCTTTTTTTAATATTCAGAGGTGTTCTTACACACAGCTGCATATTTTTTGTTTCAGCACCAAATCACCCTTCAGATATTTTGTGGTTAACCTGCTTGAGGACGTTATTACACATTTTTTAGAACACTGTGTGCAATTCCGGTCTCTCTGCTATGAGAAGGATGTTGCAAAGCTTGAAAGAGTTCAGAAAAGATTTATGGGCTCGTTGCAAGGTTTGGAAGATTTGAGCAATAGGGAGAGGCTGAATAGGTTGGGTTAGGGAATAGGTTTTCCCTGGAGTGTCAGAGGCAAAGGGGTGACCATATAGAAGTTTATAAAATCACGAGGGGCATGGATAGGGTGAATAGCCAAGGTGTTTTCCCCAGGTCAGGGGAGTCCAAAACTAGAGGGCATAGGTTTAAGGTGAGAGGGGAAAGATTTAAAGGAGACCTCAGGGTGAACTTTTTCATGCAGAGAGTGGTGCGTGTATGGAATGAGCTGCCAGAGGAAGTGATGGAGGCTGGTACAATTACAACATTTAAATGGCATCCTGATGGGTAAATGAATAGGAAGGGTTTAGAGTGATCTGGGCCAAATACTGGCGAGTGGGATGAGATTAATTTCAAATATCTGGTCAGCATGGACGAGTTGGACTGAAGGGTCTGTTTCCCTGCTGTATATCTCTATGCCTCTATGACCTTATAAAGGCAACCGTACTAACATTTGTCATGCTTATTGGCCCATAGCATCATTGTTGTTTCTGGTGCTCTAAGGTGTTTTTGAGCTATTGTGCTAGCTCCTATGAGTCACTCTTGGAACACGAGTACATTGCCCAACACAGACTATTCTTCTTTCTATTCGCAAATAAACCTTTATTTGAATCGTTTCAGAGGACCTCTCATCTCGTTAGGAATGTTGGCAGGCTGGTGCAGTGCATCTTGTATGTGGTACACATTACAGCCACATTGAACCAAGATGCAAGTATTATAAACATTTGGCACATTCTTTGATTGATCGGGTGAATAAAGCATGGAGAAACAAAACATCATGTCTAAGAGCCCTAAACTAAATTTTTGGTAAATCTACACAAGTTGACACTGCATTGCCTGATAGGCTGTAGATAATTCCTACAGCAACAAGCTGCTACAATTACCGAAGTCTAGAAAACTCAGTGCTGGCTGTCAGGGCCAATGTTTAAGGACTGTCAAAAGACAATCTGTTTGCACTTTTCCAATTCAGGAATCAAATGTCATTCAAGCTGACAAAACACTTGAATTTTTTGAGGTTTAGAAATTAATGAAAACATAAGGCATTTTTTTTCTGGAGGTTGAGTTTTCTGATGTATCTCACCATAGATGGCAAGGAAATTATAGTCCATAAGAAAGAGAAAGGCACAGGTTATAGAATCATAAAAAAGAGCGATTCAACTAATCCCAGATTTCCAATGGCCTTGCAAATATTTATTTTTGAGTAATCCCTTGTAGAAAGTCATTATTCAATTTGCTTCCACTACCCTTTCAGGCAAGTGCATTCCAGGTCACATCAACTGGCTTTGTAAAAATATTTCTTCCCTTCTCTGCTGTGGTTCTTTTCTCAGAAAATAGTACATTAGCAGAGAGAATGAATGTCAAATACTAAATGGAATGTACAGGTACACTGGACCAAAAATAACCACGATGACTATCATGTTTGCCTTGCAAGTTTTACAAACTTCATACCAGTTCCACGTAGGTGCATCTGATCTCCCCCGCGACATCAGTGGAAAATTGGTTCAAACTTCAGAAATACAGCACAAGCCTTTTACAATGTTTCTCCAGTGTTATTGCAGATTTTTAATCAAAATAATGGTGAAACTTCTGTGAAAATTTAACTCTTCTATGAAGCATAGCTAATGGCAGTTTTTAAACCACATTTGGTAAAGTGTTGCACTTTGGTGATGGGCTAACCGTGAGCATGGAATAATGCCCATAGGCAATTACAGCACACACTCAATCACAGCAGCTTAACACTGTGGCCCTTAAATGCAGTGTATATCGTATATTATTTATTACTCTCACTTAGGTTCTCAGGGCCAAGAGAAGTATGAAACATTTTCAGCTAAAGGCAGTGAATTCGCAGTTGATTTGTTTTATTGTATGTTTTGGCTGAAATTGTTACTTTAACAACACGCAGTGACTCCACTGAACACCTTAAAGAGCAAAGATATTGCCAAAACCTAAAGTTCCTTTCTTCACAATTTTTAAAAACATATGCCTTTTGTGATCTGTGCGTAGCTTTGTACTGAGGTCTCATTGGTGCACATAACTACACTGATACTGTTCGAGTTTCATTTCATAAAGAAGTTTCAACAAGCCTCAGTTGGATCAGTATTACCTTCTCCCACCTGATGTAAAAGGGGCAATAATAAGCTAAAATGGTGATGTAACACTTAATATCATGTCTGCACTGGTTTGAAATAGCCCTTCTACCGCACAACTGAATCATTTGCTATTTTCAGGTGTCGGGCCCTTTTTATATGTAGACTGAGAGACGTACATACACAGAGGCAACCTGTACTTTCTGATTGCCACTCCCTTCTCCATTATATTCTCTTGTCTGTCAGCATTTTGAATCATGTTGGTACTGTACTCACTTCCAGTTAATTCCAAACATTTCTTTTCTGTCCTTCCAAAGCACATTCTGGCTGAAGCTAGCAGAGTCAATGCCTAATTCACTTGCAACCTGTTCACCTCCTGTCCCCATTTCAAATTGGAATTATATTCCCACACTAACGTCAATTCAAACTGGAGTCCTCCTCTTCCCAGTTGGTACTGTCTTCCTTTTCCTATCCGAATTAATGCTGGCCCTCTCCTTTAATCTTCCCCTTCAGTTGGTGCTCACACTCTCCCTTCAGCTTACTTTCTAGTTAATACAGGCGTTCTTCTTCACTGTCCTTACTCCTCCTCAAAGCAACACATCAAATTCTGTCCCCTTCAATTTCCCCCTTCCTTATGCCATTCAGTGGTGCTGACTGGTCTCTTTTTACCTCTCCAGGGTTTTGCTGCTTAACGTAATTATGGGCATTACACCCTCTTTATCATCTAGTAATTTCTGACACTATTTGTGATCTGACTGCTTCTTATCTGTGCTACCGTACAAACTGATATCCAAAAGGATCCTTTTGCATTACAGTAAAGTGTACTTCATGTGAGGTTGTGGGACATTGCATGTTACTTTCAAAGAGGAGTTTAAAGTATTGAAACTAAAACCACATTTTTTACTCAGCTGCTGAATAAATAGCAAAAATACAAAATTTAATTTGATCTTGTAAAATATGACATGCAATGCTGGTTAGAAATTTCTCTAGATAGGTTTTTCCAAATTATGTCACCGGATCGGAAAATAGTTTCCAACCTTCTAACCTATAGAGAATAAATAGGATCTGTGGTTTCCATATTAAACCAATAAAAAAAATCCCCCCCCCAGAAAAAACTGAAATCAATTTTTGAATATTAACTCTGAAAGATAGCCAAGCATTTACACACAAGGTTTTATTATTTGATGGTAATTTGTAAAAGTTGTTAAATTTGTAAATTTAAAAATTGATAAATGTACTACACGAAACATATGGATTTCTCCTAAAGTAAAAGAGAAGACAACTACTGCAGACATTGTTATTGACACTAGAATTAACAGTTGCCAACCACACATATGTTGTGTCTAGTAAGGTAAACAAATTTAAAATATTTATTATGATTTTTATTTACTTTATCATTAAATATTGAAAATACTCAGCACACATTGTAGCTTTGTTAATTAATTAAATGCAATTTTTTGCACTCTTTTGCCAGTAATAATCTGAATTTTTAAATTTAAGAACAAAATTTACAATTCTTTCCCACCATGCCTCTCTGGGTTCTCTATGAGCTGGACAGGGGGCTAGTGAGGACTTTCAACAGGGAAATGTCCAGATTACTCTGCGAACTGTGTATGTTTTCCTGATGAGCTGGTCTGTTTTCCAGTCAGCCAGGACTCACCCTGGAGAAGACTGGAGCAACAGCTCAGCTTGCCTATCACTGCTAATGGGAATGTGGGAATGGGTATCCTTCGCCAACCCCCCAACTCCCACTACTACTCTACTACACCTCTTTGACTAACATCTTGGTTAGCTCTCATAATATTTCATACTTTGGCTTGCCATTCGATTTGCTTGATTATGCCGTTGCGAAGCAATTTGGGACATCTTTCCCTGTTAAAGATACGATAAAAAATGTTAGTTCCTGTTGAAGAAGGGACACACTTTGCTAATGATGCAAGCTTTTTAATGATTCACAGGAGATCGAGTGACCCAAAGGAATTCAAGCTGTGTCGTAAAATAAATTAAGTGGAGTAATTTCAGTTTTGTTAACGGAAGGGAAATTATGAAATATTGCAAAACCAAGAGCCCCCATAGATCCAAACTATATATTTCTAAAAATAGTAAGAGAGCTCTGAGACTGGTAACCCCAATTTAAAAGAATCTGAGTAGTATGGCCCCTCAGGTTATAGAAGTAACCTTCTGTGCGCAATAATTAAATCAAATTATATCAAACCGTCAATCAGAGCTATAACCCTCAAGGGCAAATCTCTGTGTTTCAGCTTTCTATACTGGGAACGCTAAAGCTGAAGTTACCTTCTGGAGCAGGCCAAAAGGAAGCTACTCACTAACTTTCAGTTGACAGTGCTATTTCAGCTGGTAAAAATTGAGAGAGATAGCCTTTTTCTCAACAAATATTCTCCCTTGTCCTTCTGGAAGCATGGTCTATTATGTGGAGTCAGCTTCTTAGTCATCAGTCACCTCAGCATACCTTGTCCAAGTGACCATTCTTCAAATGTGAATTTTGACTACTTGAGCACAATCCTGTCTTGATGCGACCTCTACAAATTTGCAGTTCATCTAATTTTGGGGTACGATCTCTTCCTCCTAATGCAAGGATGGTTACGCTGAGTTTAATATTGCCATCAATTTAGTTGAAATAGTTAATCCAGCGCAGACCATGGAAACTAACATGTCATTTCCCACTTCAGCATGATTCAGTTGCTTGCTATGTTAAATAGTGGTGCCCTCACCTTGGTTAACAACTCAAAGACTTGCACAACGCATTACCTGGGGTCAATCTAAATTAAAGATTTAGAGCTAAAAATATTTAGCTGAATCTTACATTCTTGCCAAAATACCAGTTGCACTGAGTTTTTTGGACATAGTTTTCTCCATGGGCCTACCAAATTTCCCAGACACATCTTATCAAACTTGCCTCATAAATTAGCTGCACTGCCTCACTGGCATCCCTCTTATCCAATTCTGTGTTCATCCTATCACAAACCACTCCCAAAAGAACTTGCCATTGCTGGGATATCCTGGAATTGACTGGCAATCCCGGCTTTAAAAGGTCATTGTGCATCCGGACAAGTGTTGTCAGTCTGGAGCTGCCCTGCATGGTTCATGGCATGGCATGGCAAGCAGGGGAAGCTGGTGACCTGTTTTGTGGGCAGGGACCTGGAGGTCTTATTGTATGGGATGGTTAACACGCTGGGTGTCCTCTTTACTCAGCAATGGCATATAAGGCCACGGCAACAGACCATGCTTGCCTGCTCTGAGGTTAGTGCCTGTTAGAGTCTGTGCAGTCTCAGTCACTCGGAGAAATGTACAGAACGTAGGAAGAAGGTAAATGATGTTCTCCGCTCTACCTGTATAAGTACTGTCATCTTCTCTCCAAAACCTCACGCTCACTCTATCTCCGGCACAGTACCCACCACCACCAAGACTCATGCAATAGTGGGTGTGATGGAGGATGTAACATGTTCCCTCACTGGCAGTCATCCACCCCACCCCACAACATTGCTAAACCAGCATCCCTCTGCACAGCCTACTCACTCACTCGGAACATTTGCCACTTGCAGCAAAGGTCACGGCTGTGCCACCCAATTCCTTCTCCCTTAATACCTGCTTCTCTCTCATTCCAGGAGGAAAACAGCCCATAACCGGGCAGGAAGAGTTAGAACAGCTGGTGGGCTGCCCAATATTCAGCTCCTTGGTGCCTTATACAGAGACTATTCTGACTCTGATTGCCCCGAGTTGCTGACTGACTGTATCCAAGCCCCTGGACAGGTTTCAGAGGCTCCCCTTGGCTTACTCTGTTGGAACCCCGTGACAGAAGATAATCTCCATTAGGAAGACTGAGGACCACTGACTACCACAAGACGTTTCCCAGCTTTGTATCTGCGGTAAAATAGCACAGCAATGCAACAGCACTATGCACCTGGCAACTCTGGCGATAGTCAAACAACAATAGAAAAGGCAATTGAAGACTTGGACACTGAATATTCAGATAGGCTCAGAGTGAGTGAGTGCTATGAGACTAAAGGTGAACAGGCCTGAGATGCTATCTGGCTTAGTCCATGAGGTGGGTGTGTGTCCCTGTACCACCACCACCAAGACTCATGCAATAGTCAGTGTGATGGAGGATGTAACATCCTCCCTCACTCGCAGTCATCTACCCCACCCCACAACATTGCTAAACCATTGTCCGTGTTACAATCAAAAAACAGCAGGAGCTGTAGGTGGATTGGAGATTAAACATGAGGGTCTTAAAGGCTGGCACACGTTGCATACCAATATCTATGGATACATGATGTACCTGGCTGCTCCCCAAGGTCCTCAGCTGTTGCTGCCCGGTGTTCAACATGGAAATCCATTGGAGCAAGGTGCTAGTGAATTTGCCAGGGACCCTTTCTTCCTTTCACATTGAGATTTCTTGATATCTAGCTTGGTGAGATCAGAAGCTGAATATTAATGAGGTGGGTTGTACTGTGAATACGGCATTTAACAAAATATTATCCCTTTTAATTGGCAACTCATCGCAGCCTATTGTGAAATTTACCGCCCCACTCAGCAGATTCATAAATGATGCAATGAGTTGCTCCTGATTCGGAGACAGGCCTCAGTGGATGTCTTGGTGATTCTGTCACATATCTCACCATTGCCAATGCCATTCAGCCCCTTATACCATTCCACCCACTGAATTTGCACTGGTTGCAGTGGAATGTCAAAAAGCCTGAGCAGTGGCGTCTACTTCTCCTAGTGGTCTCACAATTACATAAAATTATTTTAGTTTAATTCTAGTTACTCTGTTCTTCATTCAATATTGTTATAGGTAAAAAACAAAGTGAACTGAATAATGAACTTGTCATATTTGTGAATGAAATTTAAAAGTCATACTTAGGAGGTTCATCTAAGGACTTAACAATATATGAAGGAAGACATTTTATGTTTAACATGTAAATTTAAAAAGAGTTAGATTCAGAAATCATCATTACCTTTACAATCACAGGTTTTAGTAATATGGTTAGGATAATGATCATTCTAAGAATGAAAAATATTGAATGATATTTGGCAAAGAGCAGAAGAAAGGGATTAAGCTAAGTGATTACTTTGAACATGAACAGTTGAATTGACTTGATGGGCTGAACAGCCTCCTTCATTTCAAAAATGTTCTACAATTCTATGACAGGGATCATTTTCGTTCAATAATTTCCAAACATTCTCTGAATATGGAACTTGTCCCAAGAGACCCAGAAGCTGTACCTTTTCGCAAGCTAGTTGTGCAGACCTTGTTTTACCCAGGGCTAACCATTACTCTAATTACAGTAAACTGCACAATGAAAATAATGTCGACTCATAAAGTGATTCTAACCATCTCAATATGGTGAAATATCAAAACATTGATCATAGATATCACATTATAGTTAACAGGCATTTATTTACAGATTAAAGAACAAAATGACAAATCAGAATCAGACAATGCCAGAATAGTTCAGTAATCAAACATAGATGTCACAACATTATCCATCTGGGGTTAATTTAGCGCTGAATTTGGAGGTTTTTCCTAATTTAAATAATAGTTCATAAAAAACGAGAACCTCATTCCTATTCTTTTTTCTTTCTACTTTTGAGCCCAAAATTCTGTGTGCATAAAGAAAACAACATTTCAAAGAAACTCTCTTCTGCAAATTTCTGAGCCAAGGTATAAATTGCAGAAAGCCAACAATATCCTACTCTCGTACACATACTGTTTTCTAATCAGATCCAAGTGTCAAATATTAATGTCAAGGAACAAGTAACAGGGCAGCTTCATTTACTCAGTGAATCTCACAAGGCTCAACAAGTTTGCTTGAGACACCTTGACATAAAATGTAATCAATGTAAATTTGCATTTACATTTTCACTTTTAAATGAACCTCATGTCAAAATGTAAAATCCATCCTCATCTGCAGATTGGATGCCATTCCTGGGAAATTTGATAAATACAATGGATATTCCACTACCTGGATCATAAAAATAAATATATTCGCTGAGATTTCTAACATTTTAAAATAACCATTCTGCATTACTGTTGGAGCAAAGGTGATTTACTGCAACCAATATAGGCAGGCTACATCATGGACTTAAAGTGACAACACTCTGTTTTCAACATAGGAATAGCAAATTGATCAATGACTAACATGTCATCATGCTGCATGTTGAAGTTCGCGGTAGGATTGTGTTGCAATTCCTGGAAGCAAATATGTTTTTACCCAGATTTCCTGTGGTCTATGATGCTAGGTTGATCATTCAAAAAATAAAATCTAATCTTGTTTTCAAATACTATGCATGGTGTGCCATATTTAGATTGAACTATTTAAGGGAAAACATAAACTGAATTTTGCTAATTGTCTTCTAATGCTACAGAGCAACATTACAATTAATGAATATTTCCCATTTAACCCTCATCATAACATCAACTGTATTGAATATTCTTGTTTGAATGCCTTCAAGTAAGATTTAAAGGAAGAACTTCTTAGACCAGATTGGGTGAAACTGGGATTCATTCTGGGGGATGGTGTGGGTTAATGGTGTGGGTCATGCAAGCATTTGTGACTGAATCTGAACCTGTTATATCCAAACTACAGAATGTGGGCACAAGTCTCCAACTTGTTTTCTCTAAGTTTGCTACAAGATGGGTTCATTGTTGGCTGTCCCAGAAATTCTGTTGAGTGCATCACTTGATAAGCCCAGAGGGATCAATTACCTTTCAAATCCTGTTGCTTCTATCCCCAAAACAGCAGAATTAGGATGAAAAAACCTTTTCATTTTGGCCCTTTCTACTCTTTAGGTTCTCTGTTGGAGAGACACCATGCATTCCTCACCTGCTTTGGAATAGGCATGTCAGATGTGGGCCACCCACTTGGCTACTGTAGGAAGCACAGATTGAGCCGTGGTCAACTCTTTATCAAACTAGCAGCTGGAAGTTCTGCCATACTTCCAACTGTAGAGCAAAAATCCAACCATTTCAGGCAGTTAGTCTTTTCAAAATCACTACCTAAATAACCTTGTATGGCAATTATTGTTTTCAAGCAGAAAGTTACTTCAATGTTGATATATTTATGTGTGAAGTTATCAAATAAATTTAGTAATTTGTATTTCATATTGAAATTAAAGACAAGGGATGTGGGGAAAAACAAACATCAATGACTTGGGGTTTAATTATTGGAATTCCTTCCCTAAGGGCATTGTGGGTCTACTTACAGTTTTAACGGCAGCAGTTCACAAAGGCAGCTCACCATCAGTTTCTCAAGGGCAACTAGGGCAATAAACATTGGCCTAACCAGCAATGCCCATTTTTCATTCATGAATACAATATAAATAACATTTAAAAGGACTCTAAATTACAGGATATTATTGTTAATTATGTGGATGTTTACATTTAGTTGAGTCTGGAGTGGACACTATTTAGCTAAGAGATAAAGTAATACAAACCCAACTCTATTTATATGACAAAATAAGTTACTTTTAAACTTCATTGGTTTATACCTTGATGAAATATTTTATTAAACAAATCCATAATGATATCATTTTATTATAATGATCAAAAGAAAATTCAAAGCCACTTTCTGACATTTATTTGGTTATATATTTGGGTTATGCCATGATTTTGGAATATTCCAAATAAAATTGAAATATTTTTGAGTTTTTTTGAGCATGAGATATTTTCAACAATAACTTGTGAAGCATTTTGTCTAATACTCAAAGAGTTGTGGTGAATAATCCTGCCCCAGCGTGCAAAGTTCTTATCAATGCATTGCATTCCGTTTAAGAAGTGCTTGATCATGTAATGCTACCTCGTCATTCATCACTATACCAATGCTGGTATGGTATTTCACCATCCCAGTCTGTCAAAATCACTTCAGTAGCCCATCAATCACTCCTGATTTACACAAGCCCCCACATTTTTATACAATCTCCCTCAATCACATCAGGTCAACCCTGCTTCCTGCTTCCAAGCAAGCAACAGGGGATTCAGAAAACTACTAAGAAATATTTCCCAAAATAAATTGAAGGCTCTACAATTAAACTTCATGAAAGCTGCCTGGCATGCCATCAAATGTAATCACAAGGATAATAAACTTATTAAGGCAAACGGTTATAGCAGTGCTGTGAAGCTTAATGCCATCATAACGCAATACTGAGCAACAGGGAGTAATTTTTACCCCTTGAGATTATGGTAACAAATTAGGGAAATTTTAACAAGATTACAGAAATCTAACTTACCTTTAATTTCAGTATGATGACACACAACTTCATTCTTAAATAGCAATGAATAACAAGTAAATGTTTTCAATGTTTTAAAGCTTGAAATGATAAAATATTAAAATGCCTAATGAAAATTACTGAAGCACTTCATCGCAAGTCAATGAGTACATGTGTAACATCAAATAAGTAACATGGACAGATTCCACTAACCTGGAGAAAATTCGAAGATTGTGATGTGTACCAGCTCATTGAAGTAACTGATGGTATGTGACCCTGTTCAGTTTTCATATGCATGGGGAAAGGCAGAGATTGTACACCTCTTTAATGGCTGGGGTGTCTTTCCATTAGTATTGGTAAAAGAAAATGAAGTGTGATCAGATTTACTTTTTTAAAGAGGAGGGATAGATATGATGCTGTAGGAGGTACAGTATAGGAAAGTGTCTATATTTTGGAAATATTTTGTGAGAGAGCCTAGGGCCTAGGAAGTATAGATACTTTCTCATCAACCTGTTCAGAGATGTTATTACACACCTCTGAAGCAGGCGCAGCTTTAACCTGGGTCTTCTAGTCCAGTGGTAGGGACACTACTATTGTGCCACGAGAGCCTGACCTAGAAGCATAATCTATGATTAAGGGCTTGCACATTTATGATGGAGATGAAGAGGAATTTATTCTCACAAATGATTATGAATCTGTGAAATTCTTTACATAGAGGATTGTTGAAGGTGGTTCATTAAGTATATTGAAGGCTGAGAAAATCAGAGTTTTAATTTGAAGTGGAAATGAAGGGTTATGGAGTAAAGGCAGGAAAGTGGAGTTGAAGATTTGTCAGATCAGTCATGATCTCACTGAATGGCACAGCTAATTCCCTGGGCTGAATGGCCTACTTCTCCTCAAAAGACTCCATCAGTGTTGTCCCTTTGATATACATTAACTTCACTTCTGGTTGAGTTTTTGAAGGATTCTATGGTCCGACTCTAAGGCCATTTATAGACAGGAATCAGAGGGTCAAAACATAGAAGCAGTTTTACTGTGACTGTTTCTTCTGACGCCTGGGCCTCCAATTTAAGACTGCTCTCAGTTGTGCTCTTAAGACCTTAAGGATCAGCTTGAAAAAAAAACTTCAACAGTGGGCTTTGCAGGATTCATTCGTGGCTGAGGGTCTGACCACACACAAACATCCCTAGCCATCAGCAAGATGTACCCAGTAGTTGGGAGTGGAAGAGGCATGCACATTGTCATTATCTTCCAGGACGACAAAGCATCCACAGAACCAGAGGGGGCTGAAGAGGAGATCAGTCGGAAGTAACCAGTGGTATCAATGAAGCAAAAAAAGGCAGTTAGAGAGTTATCTCTTGACACAGCAGGAAGATTTAAAATGCCAGAGTTGAGCCGCAGCGATTCCACTGAGGAGCCGAAGGGTGCCACCAAACTTACTCCTTTCACTGAGTTGACCCTTGGAATGGGCACTATTCTGGGCAACAAACAACAGACTCACACAACCTCATAATGATCACACACTGGGGAGGGTGTGAATGAATAATGGAGTGGGGGCACGGAACGTGAGTAAGAAAAAATGATGGCATCTTCTTTGGAATGTAAAATGTGGGACTGGATTTTGTAGTTCCTTGGGCGGTGCTGTATTAAGCATACTCTGCTACTGGGTATTGGAAAGCTTGCACAATTTCCAGCGAGTGCACAGTTGCATTATTCTGAAAATTGCAGTGGCCCAACAATATGGTTCTGTGTAAGTGTGCAATTGGGGTAACTGCCCAATAATTCCAAACAAATTAAAATATTCCTCTGTACTTCAAAGCATAAGAGCGCTACATGTTTTTTAAAAATTAAATGATATTTTCAACAAAAAAATTCTGTTAAAAATCTGAAAAGCCACATCAGAAGTGAAAATCCATGAGTTGTGATTATGATGACAATTAATCAACTTTTTCAATGGTCGCACTTTAAAATATTTATCTGATCAAAATCACTTCATTTTTCAAACATATTTAAATTTTAAACTGGGTTAGAAATGTTTATATTTTAGTATGTCTTCCAAAAATGATTTTTGAATTCCTTATTAAATGTGATTGTGATAACTTCATTTTCCAATTGCAGATTTTTGTACATTTTGTGACAAAACTGCATCCACAACCATCTGCTGTTGACACTTGCACTAAACTGCTCAATTGGGCTTCACTGCAAACTGCACTGGAATGGAATCCTTCTTCAAAGCAGCCAAAATTCTCACCACTCACTGGGATCATGGTGTGTAAATATATTCAATGCACAGACCTTCCAATAGAAAAATCTTTGTTGTGATGGTGCAGACAGGAGTTCCGCATTTGGACCAAGTAGAGGTCTTGGAAATCCTAAAGCATACCACTTAGATACCTCTGCTGGAGAATTATGCAGCTTCTGGAATGCTCTAAACAGCTCTGCAAATCTGAATTAGTCATAGACTTCAAAAGGCTAGAATTTATTTACCTTAGTAGTCAGTCAGGAAATAATTCTAGAACATGGTCCAATTCCTGGCTATTAAAATAAGATGTCGAACACACTAGGGACCACACTTGATCACTGGTTTCCCACTCCCCCATCCTGAAGAATTGATCAACTCCAAAACATCCTGATGGACATACCTTCACCTGACTGGGCAACCGCCATCCCAGAGGAACACTGACATCCAACCCCACCACCAACCGCAGACTTGATCTGCTATACCAACATCCACCACCACAATCTGACTTGACCAGAGTTAAAATTATCTCCTGGTTTACTTTATCTCAGTAGCTATCAAAGTGGTTCTAGAACCTTTAAAACATAAAAACCATTAGTGTACACTACTGTT
Source organism: Stegostoma tigrinum (assembly GCF_030684315.1). NCBI lineage: Eukaryota > Metazoa > Chordata > Chondrichthyes > Orectolobiformes > Stegostomatidae > Stegostoma > Stegostoma tigrinum. The sequence continues at coordinate 41,685,881 of NC_081357.1, forward strand.
GCCTGCATGGTATGCTGTACTGGGCTGGCCTATTTCAGAAGGGAAGTCTCCTGTGCAAGAAATCTGGCCAGAGAACTCCTCAAAATGTAGGGAGGCAACTCTTTGTCAGATCTCGGTCTGAAGAAGGGATTTTGACCCCAATCACAAGATTTAGGCCATGCAATGAGTGTCATTGACCACAAAAATACAAGCCCTTAATTTATCACGAGGAGGAACATATCCAAATTACTGACAGAGTGGAAACACACATGAATGACGGTGATATTGGTGATCATGATCAAACTCACTAATGTCAATGGGCCCAATATAATATGAAGCCAACTGTGTAATGTCACCAGTCGAAGTTTCAAATGAACATCTTGGCAGGCAATAATCGAGACCAACTTCATCTACTTCTCTTTCTACCCTCTCCTTCTCTTCCACCCGTCCCACCCAATCTCCCTGTTGGCCCACCTTCCTCATCCTCATTCTCTAACAAGTTTATAATTATTGTTAAAGCTGGAGGAAATATATGACAAAAATGTTGCAGTGGTACCTGAAGGAATTGTGTTGATAAATTGTGGAAGATTTTCTGCAATCCACTTAGACAGATTGCGGCACATTGGATATGCAGCCCACACAGACATGTCTAACAGAGTGATGGCTCTGAAAAGAATATCAAAGCAACCCTTATGCTTTCTAACAGACTGGTATTTGAGTAAATTCTAATGAAGACACTAAAGTCAAAAATGTTACAGGTAAGCTTGGCTATGTAATTATGAAAGTCTTCTTGGCTTTTTGATATTATAACTGAAATAATTGCACAGAGGCCGGTATCCTGTCACCAAGTCACCCTTTATGTACATCTGCACAGTACACTGGTAATGGCCAGTCAGCTTGAAGTCAGTTGCCTGAAGTTAGGAGACTCTCTTAATCTACTGTTTATTGTTGTTAGCCCAGGTTCCCTGATTGGCCCTGGGTAACAACCCCAACCAAAGATCTCGTGGTCAATGAGATCCACCTCATTCCAATCACTTCAATAACCCTTATTATCAACATCAGATTTTTCTGTTATTAAAAGAAAAATGGATAGCAAAGCACTTTTGAGAAAAAAAATTGCCATAGAATCCCTACAGTATGGAAGCAGGCCATTTGGCCCATGCTGATCCTCTGAAGATCATTCCACTTGCTACCATATCCCTGTAACCCTGCATTTCCCACGGCCGAACCACCTAACCTGCACACCTTTGAGGTGTGGGAGGAAGCTGGAGCACCCAGAGGAAACCCATGCAGACATGGGGGGAATGTGCAAACTTCACACAGACAGAGGCTGGAATCGAACACCTGTCCCTGTCACTGTGAGGTGGCAGTGCTAAACACTAAGCTACCACATCACCTTAATAAATCATAGAATCCCTACAATGTGGAAGCAGGCGCACCATGTCTACACCAACCATCCGACAAGCATCTCACCAAGACCCACAACCCTTACCCTCACCTTGTAACCCTGCATTTCCCATGGCTATACCTTCATTAGCCAGTCACCCATGGCTGAAATTGAATCCAGGTCCCTGCACTGTGAGGCGACAGTGCTATCCACTGAGCCACTGTGCCCTCCTGTTAAAAGGAAAACAAATAGCAGAACCACCGCATAGACCAAGATATTACATTGACTGGCTGACTGTAATGAACAATGTTTCCTTGGCAGGATCTCAACAACAATAAATCATACATTCAGTGGTACTGAACATGCCTGAGTGATCACCAGCCAACATATTCAGAGATAGCAGGAACTGCAGATGTCGGAGAATCTGAGATAACAAGCTGTAGAGCTGGATGAACACGGCAGGCCAAGCAGCATCAGAGGAGCAGGAAAGCTGACATTTCAGGTCTAGACCCTTCTTCAGAAAAATGAAGAAGGGTCTAGGCCCGAAACGTCAGCGTTCCTGCTCTTCTGATGCTGCTTGGTCTGCTGTGTTCATCCAGCTCTACACCTTGTTATCTTAGCCAAAATATTCTATTTGTCCATACCAGCCAAGATATCATCAAGGCTAACTGGAAGCATTTTTGCACCTATCTGGTCATGATCATGCGGAACTGCTTTCCACTTGAGAGCTGGATGCAGAAATATTTACCCTGCTGCTCGACAAATAGACCTAACATATGGTTTAGGAATGCTGAAGCTTTAAACCTGCCTTCACATATGCAGGTAATGTTTAATTATAGATTTATAGGGACGATGCTTCAGAGTGACGAACAGTACCAACGGCTGGCTGTACCATCTCTACTTTAGCATCTATGGATGGAAAGCAATTGGGAGTGCAGCTAGGCCTGCATATTAACTGCTGTTCCTATTATCCAATTTATTCAATCAGGAAAGACTACTAGCGAGCTGAAAATAAACAAAATATCTGTTATTCATTTCCAAATGGCAATAAGATTTGATAACGATAAAGCAATGCCTTTGGAACGGTTACTCAAACCTGCACGGACTTTAGTTCTCCATCTCCCTTTTCTTTTTTGCCCCTTATGAATGCCAAAGCATGATTCTAAGAACTAGCTGTCGAAAAGCAGATGCAAATATATCATTGTAAACAATTATTTCCAATCACTTGAAAGTGCACTGCTTGTTTATTAGAAAGTCAACTCTAAGTATTCTCCTGCCCCATGCCGTGCCTTTTGTAACCCATCTACAGTGAACAACTGATGAGCAAAAATGATTCTGCAGTTGACACATTTTACTGACTGAACAGCCACTTTGAGCCAATCTTTTAGTCATTTTGTTTGAGGACTCTTCAATGGAGACGCTGATGAGGTCTTCCTCTTACAATCATTCAAGTCATGGCGCTACCGCTGCTGGGCCTACATAGAGAGAAATGTTAATACCAAAATCTGGTGAAAGAAAAGCGTTTAAGAAAATGTGGATTCTTCTTTCAGTCTCCACTTACATCTACATAATTCAGCCAGGCAAATGCATTATTTCAATTGATTTAAATTAGCATTATAAATTTTTTTGAACAATGCTTCGTGATTGTTTCTGATTAATATTGTCTTTTTGTGGAGGTAATTCACCTCAAAAGATTTACAATAAATCTTCATTAAAAGGGAGTTTTATGTTACCTTGAAAGGAATTTATTGTGGTGCATTTGCTCAAATAATCCTAGAGTTGTCAATTCGGGTCCTCATGGTGTTGAAGTCAAAACAATTTTGTCAGTGAAATATCAGCAGGACATTCTGAATTAATTAATGAAATTAATATGGAGTAAAAGCAGTTTTAAAAATAGAAATAGATTGTATCTCCCATGTTCCTTCAATTTATTGTGACGTGCACTTAGGAGACCTGGTGAACCAAAGAAAGTGGGAAATCAACAAAAAACTGAGAGAAAAAATACAGTCAGGAGTAAGACTTTTCTGGGGAAGTTGGGAGAATTGAGGATGTGGTAAAAGAGAAACAAAGAACAGCCAAGAGGGCATGTTTCTGAACATGTGGGGAACTAAATTCCCTAAAATTGATATTGGCCTGGGAACTCTACATTAACCTACCCTCTTCCTGTTTATTTTGCAGTGAGTTCTGAGTCTAGCAGAGAATGCACTTGAATCTAGTCGGACAACACTGAACCAATTAAAAAGGGAATTAAGAGCGTTTTTAACCCTGCATTCCTTCTGTTCCCACAGCACATAGTTTCAATGCTTTGTGAAACTATTTAGGGTCATTGAGGTGAGTACTCAGCAGAGACAGTTTGTGCCATGAAACTGATGAGCTGGGAAGGCTTTGGTCAATGACACTAAAGAGTTTCAGCCATGGCCAGGTGAGAGGGTGTTGTTTGAAATATTTCTTTTGTAAGAGACTGCTATTACTTCTATTTAAAATGGCAACAACATACGGCAGCAGCACAAAACTATACCAAGAAGAAGAAGAGTACCTCTTTCAGGTATTCAAAGACAACGTACGCCCAAAAATGTGTGTCAGAAGATGCCTATCGCACGAATGACACCAGGAAGATACTTCATGCCCCAACACACACATCACGCTACCTTACATCAGGAACACATCTGAACTGACCACAAGACTCCTATGACCACTGGGCATCAGAGTAGCATACAAACCTGCATCAACCCTTTGCCACTGCTCACCCGAACCAAAGACCGACTACCCACCATGGACAGGACCAATGTCATACACAAGATTCCCTGCAGAGACTGCGACAAACACTACTTTGGACAGACAGGAAGGAAACTAACCCAAAGGGTACGTGAACATCAATTCGCAACAAAATGACACAACCGATATTCACTCATTTCTATCCACATGGATAAGGGGAACTGCCAGTTTGATTGGGTCAACACCAGGATCCTGAGACAAGCAAAGCAGAGACAAGCATGGGATTTCCTAGAAGCCTTGTACTCCACTGAGAAAGCCATAAATAAACACATAGAGCTAGACCCTACATACACTCCACTGTGAAGGAAAGCTGGAAGTGAGGTAATCTAGCCCGATGGACAGCAGAGTTCAAATAATAGGTGAGAAAACACAACAGTGTTTCATTGGAGATAATGGGAACTGCAGATGCTGGAGATTCCAAGATAATAAAATGTGAGGCTGGATGAACACAGCAGGCCAAGCAGCATCTCAGGAGCACAAAAGCTGACGTTTCGGGCCTAGACCCTTCATCAGAGAGGGGGATGGGGGGAGGGAACTGGAATAAATAGGGAGAGAGGGGGAGGCGGACCGAAGATGGAGAGTAAAGAAGATAGGTGGAGAAGGTGTGGGTGGGGAGGTAGGGAGGGGATAGGTCAGTCCAGGGAAGACGGACAGGTCAAGCAGGTGGGATGAGGTTAGTAGGTAGCTGGGGGTGCGGCTTGGGGTGGGAGGAAGGGATGGGTGAGAGGAAGAACCGGTTAGGGAGGCAGAGACAGGTTGGACTGGTTTTGGGATGCAGTGGGTGGGGGGGAAGAGCTGGGCTGGTTGTGTGGTGCAGTGGGGGGAGGGGATGAACTGGGCTGGTTTAGGGATGCAGTGGGGGAAGGGGAGATTTTGAAACTGGTGAAGTCCACATTGATACCATATGGCTGCAGGGTTCCCAGGCGGAATATGAGTTGCTGTTCCTGCAACCTTCGGGTGGCATCATTGTGGCAGTGCAGGAGGCCCATGATGGACATGTCATCAAGAGAATGGGAGGGGGAGTGGAAATGGTTTGCGACTGGGAGGTGCAGTTGTTTGTTGCGAACTGAGCGGAGGTGTTCTGCAAAGCGGTCCCCAAGCCTCCGCTTGGTTTCCCCAATGTAGAGAAAGCCGCACCGGGTACAGTGGATGCAGTATACCACATTGGCAGATGTGCAGGTGAACCTCTGCTTAATGTGGAATGTCATCTTGGGGCCTGGGATGGGGGTGAGGGAGGAGGTGTGGGGACAAGTGTAGCATTTCCTGCGGTTGCAGGGGAAGGTGCCGGGTGTGGTGGGGTTGGAGGGCAGTGTGGAGCGAACAAGGGTGTTTCATTGGAGGCTGCACTGATGACGTTACCCAGCAGGGTAATGAAACATCTGTAGAACAACGAACAGCTTGGTGAGCCAACCAATCACAAAAAGTTTGAGGAGATTTGATTCTCTAGCTTTCTTTACCGCTGACCCTGAAAAGATCTCTAAACTCTTGGAGAATCAGCTCAAGGTTAGAGAAAACTTCAGAATTCACAGAGTCAAATTTACAGGGAGACAGCAACTGATTAAAACAATTGCCCCTGTTTTTGTTTTGGTAGATGTCAACGTAAAGGTGCATCAGCAAAGAAAAACTGGATGAAAGACTCATAAAATTGGCAAATAGTTTCTACACCAATCAAATCACTGCAAAATATGCTATTAGATAAAGCTAAGGATGTTTTCTTAATTGACTCTTGAAGCTATTGAATCCACAACAACAGCGACAGTAAACAAGGTCAACCAACCACCATGTCATGCATGAGGTATGCTTATTCTACTTACTGAAACAGTGCGTCTAACATTCGAAGACACATGCAGTCTGTGTGCCACTGGGCAAAGATATGCAGAAAGCCCAAAACATCAGGAAAGCGCAAGATACTGCATAAAACTCAACAACAACACATGGAAACATTCAGCCAAAGTCCAGCATGAAGGATGTTCCCAAGATTATACTGTTAAAGTGCATAAATGAAGTTCAGGAAATACCTGAGACCAAGCAGCTTCCAGATCCCAATCAAATATACATGAGGTTGCTCGGACAACAAATCGGACTGACTGATGACAGAAGAAGAGTTGAAACATCCATTATAACCAAGATTTTGTATGCCAGAAATATGGTCAGCATGAATTTCAAATGAAAATTGAATAGGCGTGAGTGCGAACATTATTCTGTTATTCATCATAGTTGAATCCACCCATAATTTCACATGTCTATTTCCAGATTAATTTGACACCATTAACATCTTCCAGAGGCAATACAATACTAAATCCTGGAGATGATGCACAGCCCTGTATTGAACTTCCTCACAAATGTTTTGTTCATATACAGTACAATTTATCTACAAGATGAAACCAGACACAATGGTATGCAATGACTTTACTTGCAAGGTTGAGCTTCACACTGATTTGTAAAAGTCTTCACTGCGTGCTTTGAAGAGATGGAACAACACATTTATGTTCAGACCTCAGGTAACGAAAGGATGTCCATATAAAGTACTCACCTTGAAGGAGCTCAATTCCAAGTTCTCTGGTGCTAAGTACTTCTCCATTTTGAATACAAAAATTGGTTATCCGTCAGTGTACCTTTCACTTGACTCACTAAATTTAGTATTTTCCCCACCTTGCTTGGCAGATATTTTGATGGTGGGGATGAAATGTCAGGTTGGTCTTGGGTCTGGTTGGGAGAGATGAGTGTAGGGTATGACAAATGGACAGAAGAGGTGGGATGTTAGGCTAGTGTGGGGAGAGCTTGGTTGCATCCAGGAGGTGTAGTGGGTTCTGATCAGGCATGAGGATTGCCAGACTCCATGAGTGGAAGGGGTTGCACAGTGGATGATGGGAGGGGGCGTGCTTGGGGTTGGTCAGGCTGGCCAAAAGTGCTCTCCTTCCATCACCTTATGCAGACAGACAAAGCACCTGCTCCTCTGATGCTGCCTGGCCTGCTGTGTTCCTCCAGGTCCACACCGTGTTATCTCTGACTTCGGCATCAACAGTTCTTACTATCTCAAAGCACTATGGCTTGGTGTTGAAAGCAAGAAATTTCAAATTAATAGAAATCAAAAGAACTTCTTCTGTTCCATACATTTATCCTGCAGAATCACACCTGAGTTAGCAAGAGGTAGAGGATGGACAGAAGATGCCTACACAGGAGGACAAAGATGATGTTCAACAGTGCCTCAGTTTCTTCCGATCATCTTCATACCTCCCAGATTTTGTGGCTAGACTTTCTCCCCTCAGAGATCTTCTATGTAAGGATACGCCATGCCTATGGCAGGATGACCATCAATATATTGCTAATGGAACATAGAACATAGAACAATACAAATCAGAACAGGCCCTTCGGCCCTCGATGTTGCGCCGACCTGTGAGCTAATCTAAGCCCAACCCCCGACACTATCCTATCATCATCCATCTGCTTATCCAATGACTGTTTAAATGCCCCTAATGTGGCTGAGTTAACTACATTGGCGGGCAGGGCGTTCCATGCCCTTACCACTCTCTGAGTAAAGAACCTGCCTCTGACATCTGTCTTATACCCATCACCCCAAAATTTGTAGCTATGCCCCCTCGTACAAGCTGAAGTCAAATCCTAAAAGATGCTCTCTTGCCTGACAAATGCACACTCAAGTCTGACCAATTTAAATCAGCTATTCTGGAAGAAGACACATCCCAAAAGGCCTCAGTGGTGTATGTTTATTGCAGGACAACAAGCCAATCATATTTTGGACCTAAAATCCTTACAATTGCTTCGGCAAACCATTTCAATATCAAAGGGGAAACTCTGGCACTGGTGTTTTGGCTATAGCAAATTCACACATAGCTCTTTGACAAACATTTAGTAGACCAGATTGATCACAAGCCTTTGTAAATGATTTTCAGCAAGCCACTTCACAGGTGACAATGGGAAGGGTCTAGGATGAAGGGTCTAGGCCCGAAACGTCAGCTTTTGTGCTCCTGAGATGCTGCTTGGCCTGCTGTGTTCATCCAGCTCCACACTTTGTTTATCTTCACTTCACAGGTGCACCAGCACAATTCCAACATAATCTCATCAAAACCTAGAAGCGCGGGACAAACTGGGATCCAAGATTATAAACTCAGATAATCTGACTCTGCTCTTAAAATCTAGCAAGCAATAAAGAGATTATACCTCCAGGTGGATGTCATTGAATATAAAATTCAGGACAAATTTCATATTAATCTAAACCACTGTAAACGTAGCCAAGCAGAACAAATTCAACATGCTACTTCTGATAACAACCGAGAATTGAAGACATCCTCATTAGCAGGTGGCCTGAATACATTAAGCAGATTCCTGAACAAGTGCATTCAGCTTGACTACATAGAGATGAGTTAGGTCAATGCCTTGACTACAGTCAAGCTTATATATTTGTGACAAATTGTTGGACCAAATTTTCCCTCTGACAAGTCACAGATACTACCAGTGCCACTGACATGTTAACTGCTACCTTCAGCTTATTTGGCATCTCACAGCAAACTGTATCAGCCACAGTCCTCAAAATGTAGGAAATCCATTCCAAGATATGTGCAGGAAATGAAAAATCCAGCATATCACCTCTCCCCCACTTTATCCATATCCTAGTCTTCTCTGGGTGCTCTGTCTAGACAGTTAAGGCATTGATCATGAAGGGTAAAGCAACTCATCAAGATTTCAGAATTGCCAAGTTAAACTTGTGAGCTACACTGAGGTAAAGATCTACCTTCACCAGCATCTCTGGTGTTCAGAAGACAAAGTAGTGTTTTTTCATCTCATATAGTTTCTACTCAACGGAGTGAGCAGGACACCTTGCTGAAAAAAAATATGAAAGAGACGGGAACATGATCTCTGGTCAAAACACATGACAATGATGTCTATACTTGAATATATTGAAGGATATTGGGAAAATTTTCTCAGCTCATATGATATCGGTATGAATGACAGTCATAGAAAAGAACAGAAGAAACGTAAGAAAAGAACAGAAGACATATTTGAACTGTACATGATCATCCACAGACAGTCAAAGATGATGATTTTGACATTAAAAATATTGTGTGAACACCAGATAACAATGAGCCCACAGGGAACAGCTCATACCACTCTATAGAAGCAGACAACACAACAAATTGTGCAACAGCAGCCTGAGAACTGAACATCTGCGGAAATATTATCTTAATAGATTGAGACAACTCTTAAATGCATCTGTTATTTCTGGTTTGTATCCTTGTAAGTGTTTCTCATGGGAAAAATCATATTCTTTAAAGGTAAAGGAGGGCAATGTTGACATTACATGTATCTATAATCAGGCTAGGGCTCTTGTTGCACACAATGGTAACATCCTAACTTTGGGCTAAAAGTTCCTGGTCTAATTCCAGCCTGTCACAGAGGTTTGTCACACCATTTCAAAACAAGGTTTATTAAACACAAAACTCTATGATTAAGTGAGCCTGTACCCTTAAGAGAGGTAAGTGATGACATCAATGTTCTGTCATGTAAAACGTTTGTATAATGGTATCAATTCCATCTTGAATAGCTACCTCTACAATTGTAATCCATCAGGAAAGTCAGTTATCAACCAGCTTGAGCCCAGACTGTATCAATGTATGTTATGGAGTTGTAATATCTTTAGATGTCATATGAATAAAGCTTACAATATTTATTCTCAGTAGGAACTCAGTCTCAATGTTCATATTTTGAGAGTTAACATTACAGTAGATCCCAAAGAACACATCAATCATTGTATGGTCATTTTGTGCCTGTTAAAAATACCATAAAAGCTTTGATAGTAGAAATTATGAAAAACTGTTCCTCTTTGTGATTTTAATTATATAATTTTTCAATTCAATATCCAAAGACTGATCAAATCATTAATTGAATAATAATTTACCAAAGGGAAAATGCTACAGTGTTGTATGTTATCCCATGCTGCAGCGATGTGGAGCAGGAGATAGAATTTCTATTTTGTTTTGCAATCTGTTTATGGTGAAATAAAACACAAAAGCATAATTGCAAAATATAAAATTTTAAGAACAAATTGCTCTCGGTATCTTCAGTTCATGTGACTGCTGCAGTATTAGAATTGAAAACTTATTCCCAGTTCCTATGCTGATGATATTCTGAGTCCTTAGCTGACTGGCAAACAACAGCGACTCTGCAACAATCCTCTTTTCACTTTCCGTCTACTTATCACACAGATTGAGACAACTGTGTGGGGCTTACTTCCCAGTCCCCACCTTCCCCTGTCTGGTAGCAAGTTAGGCTCTGACAAATTGCCAGTGTATGGGTTTGAATGTGCACCCCCAACAACCACAAGATATGTAGTTTGTTTCTGCATATTCCTATATGGAAAGGAAAATAAATCTGGCAAACAGATTTTCATTGTACTGCATTTTTGAATGGTTTTCTCAGCAAGATATCATTGTTGCAGATGACTAAACTGAAATCTTCTTAATAAAAGATAACAAAGTGTGGAGCTGGATGAATACAGCAGGCCTAGCAGCATCTCAAGAGCACAAAAGCTGACCTTTCGGCCCTAGACCCTTCATCAGAGTTATCTTCTTAATAAAATTTGGTTTGATTAATTGTTCTATTTGTCCTAAAAATACAATTTTCATTAAAAGGCAAAATTGACATTTTGTCAAAATTTTGTACAAAAATTTCAATTGAGATTAAATGTTTCTTTTTTTGTTAGTGTAACATATTCATTGGAACATAGTTTGTTTAATATCTTTGAAATTATATGTGTTAATTTCTATATTGGACAAATTGGTAATGGACATTTGGTCATCATAATCAGGCTGATGCAAGGATGATGTCTGCTCCTGGTCTCAAGTTTCTGCCCTGGGTTTTAATATGACTGAGATGACTGATTCTTGATTAATGCATGGGACAGGATATCCCATGAGGAAATGGAATCCAGAAGGCAGGAATTTCTTCTTTTTCTTTCCTTCTCTGCTGCCACTCTACTGTAAGGGTAAGATACTGGTTTCAAAATATGATGCAGTTTGAGGAACATATTACCATTTTAAATGACTTGTAGTAAGCTTCACCCTGTTATGAACGTCAAATCTGCCATGCTTCATGGAGAGTTTTAGAATGTCTTTGAAGCGTTTTATTTGTCCTTGTCTTCCAGAACATTGACCAATTGAGGGCCAAGAAAAACTGGACCTGGCAGAGGAGATGCTTTGTAGCCATCTGGACACAGTGTCCAGATGCACTGATGTTGATCTTGCGCAAGTTTTCCCAGTACCCTGTTGAGCTAGCTTTACAAAAGACACAAATGTTTCTTCAATGGTCCTCCAATTAAATCCAGAGGATGTGGTGGAGGCACGACTGATGGAACTCTTCCAGCTCTGTTTGTTGATGACACAAAGTCCAATACAGTGAAGATCTGTTTGCCAAACAGGTACCTTTTCCTTCCATATGGGAATGTGCAAAAATAAATTACATATCTTGTGGTTGTTGGGATGCAAATTCAAACATTAATGCTGGTAATGTCATAGCAGTGCAGGATATGGTGATGGCAACTGTTCTATATAGTAGGACTTCAGCTGTCTATTAGTGCTCTTCATTGTCAAAGACCCACAGTCATAGTTTGTAAAAGGCTGAGCTGCTGCAGTTGATCCTGTGTTAGATCCCCTTGTCAATATTGGATCCTTGAGACAGGTGCCCCCAAAGGTTTGTTAAGTAATCAACATATTGCAGTCTCTCCTTTAACCAAAATGGCGGGAGGGGGGTCAAATATTTAGCTGACCACATGTTGTTGATATGAGTTTAGTTCTGGCAACAATCAGGAACAGATTGACTTTCTTATACGTGAAATTGAAAAGGCTCAGAATGGCTTCCAAATCTGGTGTAGATTGGGCAACAAAACCTCAGCCATGTGAAAACTTTAGGTCATGATGTATGGTGGCCAGTTTAGTTTTGACATGTAGCAACAGAGGCTGATGAGTTTTCTGTCTAGGTTACACTTAATACTGAGACCAGAGTAAAATTGTTCTTTTGAGGTGAATAGACATTGTCAGGTAGTTTGTAAGTAGTAAAAAGTTGATCACATACCCCTACATGACTCAAATCCAGAATCTGAAGGCAACAGTTTCCAATTTCCCATTGGAGACATTTGTCATCATATCATTGTGAAACAATTAAAGGATTATGATGACTTTTCTTGAATATTGACATCTTTGTACCACACTCCACACAGCCTTGTAGTATTAATAAGTCATGTGCTTTGGTCATGTTAATGAATGAAATGAAGGGGTGTTTTCAACGTCTTCCTATTATTTAGCTGGCATCAAGATACCATGTTGGTTGTTGCAGCTCTCCCATCCAAATCGGTTCCTTCTACCTTCTGGGCGATAGCTTGGAGAGTATTTGCTACTACTGGGTCAGGATTTATTGAAAATGTTCATTTCGTGGCAGCAAATCCCACACAGGCAGCATTCCAACAGCTCAAGGCTGACAGTGAAATACATATCCAGAAGATAAAGGAACAAATGACAGGAAGAGTATGCTTGAGAAATCCAACAAAATGTTGATCACCATGAAATGCAAAGTTTTTTTATCTGAAACCATCACAGCCATTGTAGAGAGTCATGGAATCATAGTTTCAACAGCATGGAAAAAGATCAATTGGTCTATCATGTCTGCACTGGCCGTCAGACATCCATCTGTTCTAGTCTCATTTCCTGCACTTGGCCGATAGCCTTTTGTGCTGCGGCATCTCAAGTGCTCAATCTAAATACTTCTTAACTCTATGAATATATAAATGTCTTGACGATTCCTGCGTCTACCACTCTTTTTAGATAGTAAGGCTTCAAATACCTATCACTGTCTGGAAGAAAGGAATTTCCTTAAATCTGCTCAAAACCTTCTGCTCCTTCCCATATAACTGCACTGCACACCACTACCTCCCCGGCCTCGCCCCAAACCCCGGATATTGGCCTATCTACTAAGCGGAAATGTTTCTCCCAATCTATGTCTCTCATAACCTTGTGCACCTAAGATCCATCCTCAACCTTCTCATCAACGGACCCAAGGTCACGTGGACAAAATCCTCTTCACTCTCAGTTTTATGATTCTCTTCTTGAGGATCATAATGTCATCCAGCAAAGCCGAGACATTTGGTACAGCAAATTAAACAGACATCTGACCTCAGAAAGAAAACTACAATAAAATTTATTCTTAAATTGAAATAAATGCATCTGGATATATCAAGGATAGAGTATTACTGTATAATGTACACGAATTTTACTGAAGGAGGAAAAGTTGTGCAAGAAAATTCTTATAATGCAATTATTGTATTTTATACACCTAACTGGTAAATTTGAAGAACACCTATGTAATTTAATGTTTCAGGCACATTGAAAGAAACCTTTAAATATAATTATTCAATGTATAATTTTGCTTGAAATGTAATTAGTTCTGAATATTCCAGCAATACAACTTCAAAGGAATTTTCTGGACTAAATGGATAGCAGATTACTCCCTCGCTCTTCATAACGCTGCCCCTGAGTATAATAAAATTCTTTCTAAATGTATTTATAGGAGTGCTATGAACAGAGGAGATGGTCCTTGCCATGTAACGGTTCTGGAAAAATTCTTGTATCCATTCTGCATGCTGAAAATCCATTTCCCATATTATATTATCAATAATATCAAGCCACACAGAAATCTCTCAGAAGGTAAATTCACACAGTCCACTGCTTAAATTTCCAGAACAGGATCATCTTTAGTTGTGAATATAAGGTCAAGGAAGTCCACCAGATTATATGGTCTGATAATTAGAATTTGTTTTCAAGGGAAGGAAAATATTTGTCACAGAAATATAATTACTAACTTGGCAGAACTGACATTTTGAAAACAGATTGATTTCAATGTTCATGCTCAAAAATTAGTAGAGACCCTGGCTTTGCAATACTTTCTTTAGTTCATATTAATTTATTTTAATTGAGTTGTAAGATATATATAGTGCAATATAGCATTGCAGACTGTAACTGTCCTCTAATGTTTTCTGAATTCCTGAAATATATTGGTAATTGTGGAGTGTTAAAAACAGATCACAGAATGTCAGAATTGTTGCAGTGTAGAGGGAAACCATTTATCCTATCATGCCTGAATATTTTGTTTGAATAATAATTTCATGTCTTTTCTCCGTAACCCTGCACATTGGATGATTATTTATCTAAAGACATTGCGTTCTCGAACACTTCAATTGAACCAACCTCTACCACACTTCCAGCAGTGCAGTCCATATCCGAACAATTGCAGGTTTTTCCCTCACCTTGCATTTGCTTCATTTGCAAAACACTTTAAAATTGCCCCATAGAGACACACAGTCAGAGAATCATACAGCATGGAACAGACCCTTCAGTCCAGCTAGTTCATGCCAACCATGTTCCCAGGCTTAACTAGTCCCACCTGCCTGCATTTGGCCCATATCCCTCCAAACCTTTCCTGTTCATGTGCTTGTCCAAATGTCTTTTAAATGTCATAATTGTACCTGCATCTACTGCTTCTTGTGGCAGTTCATTCCATGCACTAATCATTCTCCGGGTACAAAAGTGTCCTCCAGTTCTTGGTACTTTTAGAGGTGGGAACAGTTCCTCCCTAACCATTCTGTCCAGATATCATGGTTTTGAAAACTTCAGCAAATATTGCTTAGCTTTAACTTCCCCCAGGAAAGGTCTCCCAACTTCTCCAGTCTTTTCCCGTAACTGAGGAGTCTTATTTCTGTAGCCATTCTCGTAAACCTGTAAACATGTTGCCAGTGTTCGTCCTCCTTAAAATGCCGGTGAATACCAAGCTAAATATGCAAAAAACAAAAGACACTGTCCATATTAATATTTGTCCCCTTAATAAAATGAATCAAACTTTCACACTGATTACTTGTTTATACAATGCATGAATTCACTGACATTGATACACCCTTGGTACTCCATGAGTTTCAATTGCCAATTCCAGCAACTTCCAATTGTCATCTACCATCTTAATATCATGGTTATGCTCAACAGCCACTGTAAATGCTGATGTTAGAAACAGCAAAAGTGAAAAATTACTGGTGCGAGCAGTTTACTTAGGCTGTCCATTCATGAAAATTACAATCACCAGAGGAAAGAAACTGAGTCATTTGTGGGGGTTGTGAGCTAACAAATGCCCAAGTACTGATGAACTTCATTTGAGGTCATAAAAAAGAAGCTAGTGAATTAGTTGATACATTGTTGTTAAGTTTCCAAATCCTCCTGGATTTGGAGACAGTTCAATCAGATTCAAAGATAGTAAATGTATCTCCTGTATTCGGAAAGGGTGCCAGATAGAAAGCAAAAAACTAAAGGGCAGTTAGCACAACATCTGTCCTGGGGAACATGTTGGAAGCTACTATGAAAAAAACTATAGCAGGACACTTGGATAAACTCAGGGGAGTTAGGAAGAATCATGGCTTTGTGAAAGGGGGACCATTTTTGACTAATGTACTGGAGCTCTTTGAGGAGATAATACATGCTGTCGATAAAGAAGAACCAGTGTACTGATCATAGATTTCCAGAAGGCGTTTGATAAAGAACCATGTTAAAGCATACTGCAAAAAATAACAGCTTAGGGTGTAGGGGTTATGATAGTGGCATGAATAGAAGATTAGCTGGCCAACAGGAAGCAGCGAGTATACACAAATAGGTCTTCTTCACATTGGGAAGATATAATGAATGGTGTACCATGGGGTTAATGCTGGGATCTCAACTGTTCACAATTTATAAAAATTACTTAGATGAAGGAATGGAAAGTACTGATGCCAAGTTTGCTGATGACACAAAGACAGGCTGAGAAGCAAGCTACAAAGGCGACATTTGTTGAGAGGGGGTGCTACAAAAAGACATAAGTAGGTTAACTCAGCAGGCAAGTCATGCTGTAAATGGAGTACAATATAGAAAAATGTGAAAAAATGCGAAATTGACAAATTTGTCAGGTAAAATAAAAATGAAGCGTACTATCTAAAATGCTGAGAGATTGCAGAGCTCTGAGTTGCAGAGGGATTGGGGTGTCCGAGTGCTTGAGTCACAAATGGTTATTATGCAGGTTCAACATGTAATTACGAAAGCTAACATGTTATCATTTATTATGAGAAGAATTGGATACAAATATTGGGAGGTTATGCTTCAGTTTTATAGGACACTGGTAAGATAACACCTGCAGTACTGTGGTATAGTACTGGTCACCTTATTGAAGGAAGGATGTAAATATATTGGAGGCAGTTTAGATAAGATTACTAATACATGGAAATTTGGCTGGCCACTGTGTTGTGAGGAAAGGTTTGGACAGGCTAGGATTGTATCCACTGGGGTTTAGATGATTAAAATGACTTGATCAAAACATCTAAGTTCCTGAGGGGCCTTGGAAGGGTAGATGTGGAGGAGATGTTTCTTCTAATGTTTCTTCGAAACTAGAGCTTGGGGTCACTGTTTAAAATCATAGGTTTTCAATTTAAAACAAAGATGAAGTGAAATTATTTTACTCAGTCTTTGGAACTGTCTTCCTGAAAATGTCGTGGAAACAGAGTTGCTGAATATTCTCAAGGCAATGGTAGATACATTTTTATTAAACAATGGCTTGAAAGATTATCAGTGTTAGGCAGGAATATCAATTTGAAGTTACAATCAGATCAGCCATCATCTTGATGAATGGCAGAGCAGCTCAAAGGGCTGAATGGCCTACTCCTGTTTCTTGTTCCTATGTAGACATTTTTGGAACTTGCCACAAAGGCAATGTAACAACCTTGGAGTGCTTTGAGCTTCAAATAGCCTGGGCCAATCAAATTGGCACACATGGTCACAGAAGATGAGTTTGTTGAATGTGTTTGTGAAAATTTACTGGAAGAAGACAATGCAGAGCCCACCAGGGATAAAATTTTCTCAGGTCTGCTGTTATGTAACAAGGCAGGGTGAATTAGTAATCTCTTAGGAAAAATGATAACAGCAAATTATTATAATATAGTTGGGGATGTGAGTTTGCTCGCTGAGCTGGAAGGTTAGTTTTCAGATGTTTCATCACCATTCTAGGTAACATCATCAGTGAGCCTCCGATGAAGCGCTGGTGTTACATCCCAGCGCTTCATCGGAGGCTCACTGATGATGTTACCTAGAATGGTGACGAAACGTCTGAAAACTAACCTTGCAGCTCAGCGAGCAAACTCACATCCAGAACCTCAACCTGAGCTACAAATCTTCTCAAAATTCGCTACAATATAGTTGGATTTCACATTAATTTTGAACAAAACATAATCAAATCACAAAAATCTTAAATATAAGTGAAGGCAATTACTTAGATATGAGGGAAAAACTGGTTTTATATAGGTAGAAGAAAAGTTATTGTTGTAAATAAACAGTGCAAACCTTTAACAAAAAAGATCAAAATGTTCACAAAAATACATTTTATTGGAGAATGAAAACTCAGTAAAAATATCCATTTATAGTTCACTTAGAAGGTTAAGTATTCTATTCAATATGAAAGAGGCTTATAATATTGTAAAGAACTGTAGTAGGTTTGAGGATTAGAAATGTTTCAGAAACCAGCAAAGGGCAACTAAAATGTGGGCAAAAAAAGAAAAAAAAACAAAAAAGGATGTAAATTAGCCAGAAGAAGAAAACAAATTGTAAGAGCATTTACAAAATATAAGATATAAATAAACATCAGTGACTTTAAGCAGAGACAGGAGAAATTAGCATTATGGGAGGAAATTGCAGACATTGAACAAATATTTTGTGTCTGTCCTCAAAGAAGACACAAGTTACATACCAAAAAAGAATGTAACCTAAGGACAAGAAAGATTAAGAAAATTAAGGTAATTGATATCAGCAGGGAAAAGGATTTTTCTGGTGCATCAGAGGCAGATGGGTTCACAATTGTTTGTGATCTCAGGGCAAATAATGGAGGACTCTGCAGCCCACATCACCCTCAATAACTCAGAGAGTTGAGTGCATGAGGTCCTCTGTTGAGAAAGTAGCCACTCCCCTCTTTACAGAACAATTTTGAGTGTGTACAGAAAGGGGCCAGACTCTTTGTAGCATGGACTGCACAATCCTGCCAAAGATGTAAAGCAGATCAGAGTGCGCCAGATGTGGTTTTCATTAGCTTGCAACAACACTACGATATGGCTGAGGCAGTCGAGGAAACTGATGAGGGCTCCAACCTCGGGGACATCATCCCTGAGTTTGCTGGGCCTTCCACTGAGGGAAGCATGAATGCCACAAATCCCTGTGAGAGAGGGTGCACCTGTAAGGACAGAGAAACAGTAACCAGTGAAGGAGATCCCACAAGCACCTCTACAAAAAGGGATAACACAGGGAATGTCAGCAACAAAAGTGATAGAGAAGCAGGTTGTTTCTATTCTATCTTTATTCACAGAAGGAGAACGCTTTAGAAATGAACAAAAACACATGGTGCCAAGCCATTAGACATGATCACTAGGGGCTGTCTTGTTGGAATGCATGTCCAAAAGCTTTTCATTTAATAATGATTTCTTATGTCTTCAAACAATAATAACAAACAAGTCTGATTGATGTTAAAAGGAATAGAGATAACACGTAGATAGAAGTGGGGAGGGAATGGTATACTGTGGTGGCATGTTCGGTGTTTTGGGACAATGTGGGGTGGATACTTCAATTTCAACCTCTTCCTGCTTCTGCTTTGATTCCATTGCTGGAAAATTACAGCTGTATACCACCATCTTTTATTATGGGTACGCTTAAAATATGACAATGATTGGATTTACTGTTGTCATGTCCATTGAAGGATAAATATTGGCCAGGATACCAGGGATAACTTGCTGGTTCTTCTTCTAAACAGTGCTGTGGGATCTAAACCATTCACTTGAAAAGGCAGCAGAATCTCTTGTTTAACTGTTTCTTTCTAAGACACTTCTGTTGATTTAGTCTGGCCCTTGTGGCCATGACCGAGGCTATGCCAGATGGGGCCTGGGCAATCTTCCTCCCACACTTGGGTACCAGGCTTCTCTGGTGTGGTACCTTCATTTCCTTTGTTCTTCTTATTTGAATTCTCTGCCTTTTCTTCCCCCAAGGAGGAGTGGTGTTGCAGAATCATGTTTTCATCCAGTTCCAAGCCTCTATGCCTTGCCCTTTGACGCAGTGCACAACAGACAGCCACACCCCTATTGTCTCACAATGAAGCAATTCTTTGACTTGTTCAATACAATGGAAGTGCACCGTCAAGATAGCAAAGACCTGCTTAATTCACTTCAGAGATGTGATGTAAAATGTGTCATTTATATATTTTTTAAAATTTGTTTTAGAATTTAAATTTTGAACTAGCGGCATGTGAATGTAATCTACATCTGTGACAGGGCTTAATGATTAACTTATAAATACTTCTGTATCCCTGATGTTACTTTTGAGAGACAGTAATAAAGTGAGTTTTCTTTCAATTCATTCATGGGATGTGAGATTTGCTGGCTAGTCTAGCACTTATTGCACATTTCTGGTTGCCCTTGAGAAGGTGGTGGTGAGCTGCCTTCTTGAACCACTTCAATCCATTTGCTGTAGGTAGACCTCAATGCCTGGAGGGGAGGGGCTAGTTCCAGTGCTTTGACCCAGTGACACTAAAGGAACAGCAATTTATGTGTGTATATACACACACTTTATATATACACTTACATACATCTTCCATCTCAGCATGATGAGTGGCTTGGAGGGGGTATTACAGGTAGTTGTGTTCCCATCAATCTTCTGCCCTTGCCCTTCTATATAGAAATGGTTGTGGTTTTATAATATTCTTTTTAAGGACCATTGATTAATTTCTGTAGTGCACCTTGTAAATAAGGGTACACATTGCTGCTCATTGTGAAAGTCGGGGTGGGGCCTGAATGTTTGTAAATGTGGTGACAATCAGGTAGGCTGCTTTGCCTTGGAGGGTGACAAGCTTCTCGAGTGTTGTCGGAGCTGCACCCATCTAGGCAAGCAGGAAGTATTCTGTCACACTCCTGACTAGTAACTTGTCAATAGTGCACAGGTTTTGGGGAATGAGAAGGCAAGTTACTCATGGCAGGATTTCTAGCCACTGACATGCTCTTGTCACCACAGTGCTTATATGGTTTGTCCAATTCACTTTCTGGTCAATATAGTGGGGTTTTGTTTATAATGGATAACTTTTATGAATAAGCAGAATAAATAATTATACTTTAGGCTTCAGGTAGAAGCTTCTGGAAATTATATTTGGCTGAGCTGAAATACCCAAAGCTTGAAAAAAGTCATTTTAGTTTCAAGTATTGGCATGTGTGCAACAGTTGGTCCCAAAGAAAGAAGATAGTTTAGAACAGTTAAGAAACTGATTTGCTCAGTGTAGGGGGTTTTGTTAGAAAAGATGCAGAAGTGTTTGGTTAATACCATGAAGAGTTTGTTTTTTAAAACTGAGGAAGTCTAAGCTTGTTGCGTGAAAATTCAAGAAAGAAGCGATAAGAACCTTAAGCAGGGGAATCAAATTCACTGCTCAGCCTGACCCTACGTGGTGTTTAACTTTGTCATGGGATAATTTCTATATCACAACTACCCCACAATGTCTGGATGTTAGTCAGAAGGTCTGCGGTGCCTGGGGCTCCTGAGTGATGCCACTGCTGGAAGACATCGTGGGCAGCTGCCCACGGACTGAGCACAGATCTACAAGATGTGTTTCCTGTGCTCGCAGAACCGGTGTACATTCATTGAGTGAAAGTATTTTCTGTTCAGGAATCTGACTGACGGGTCTATCAGTGACTTGATGGCTGCATGGCTATAATTAATGACCCCTGGGCCTGAGGGAATCCATCAATGATGCCAACCTGAATACCCTTTGTATCACCCATGGTCCCTTTACCTTACCAGGGAGGCATTATCCATTCTGAGAATAGGGCATCTGTGACCTGCCTCAACTGATCTCTGGAATGACCCAGAGCATAAACATTTAGGGTGGGTTGACCTTGGTGACCGAAGCTAAGGTCATTGTGGAACAGTGCACAAATGGTACCAAGACCATCTGCCTGGGCAAGGCCAATCTCCAACTGCACCAGAACTCTGATATCTGCATGTAGCTGGTTTGGAACATTATCTCGTACAGCACGTTATTCCCCCGTGTGCTTTAATGCAGTCCTCTGGCCTCCTGACTGGGAGGATGCATATGCTGTGGCTCAACTTCACTACTTTGTCCATTGTCTGACTAGTCTGCTCCCATCACAATCCCCTTGCAGTTCATTCATTCACCAGGTCCTCCTCTCCCACATCTTAATTCAACGTGATGCCAATGGTCTCATACCCTCTCCAAAGGGCATCTGAAGAGAGATTGTCATAAGTACAGACCTTTCAGTGCCAGTCGTGACAACTCTGTGCCACTGGTGGAACAGCTGAGTATAACTTTATATGTGTTAAATGTGTTGCCCATTGCATCCATTAGCAGCCATGGCTTTCCTAGTTCATGACAGTTGCACTCCAATGTGTCCCAGACATGCCATTTTCCACATTGCCTTCTGATTTAAAATTGATGTCTTTTGATGTATTCCACGATGAGCTCAAGGACCAGTTAACTGCAGGTTTGCAAGTTGCCAGCTCCCACACTTTTTATCCCCACCCCTGGCCTTTGAACACTACCTCCTGAACTAAAGCTGTCAGAATCCAGCGACACCACCTGGGAACACAACTTTCAGTGCATATGCTCTGACAAACTTGCAGACATGAGAGATTGAAGATCCAGTCCTGGGTCTCTGTTGTGCTTACGCTTGAATGGCAGATCCTGCTGGACCTCAAATGCAGGAAGCTCTTTTCAGAAATCAGAGAGAAACTTTACTCAAGTGTTAAAATGTGGGAAGGAATAGTTTTTGCATTCATGTGTGCAGGTAACCAGTTACCATCTTGCTAACTTGCCTATGCAGATAAGATGTATGCTACTCAACGGCTCGTTGTAAGAGAATGTGGTTTAAACGGCATCGGAGGGCAGTCAGTGTGAAGGCCTGCCAATTTTCCTTTTGCAGAAATATTGCACTTCCACCATCTCACTACCCCACTGAGATCTCCTACAACTCCCTAATAATGGCATTTGAGGTTAAGATGTAGATTTGTGAGTCAGTGGAAAATTAATCTGCCCAAGTTGCAACTATATATTTTGTGGTTGGATGATCAGTGGTTTGCTGCCAGAGCTACCAGGCCACCCAGTTGTAGTAATTTTAATCAACTGTATTTGCTAGAAATAATTTTCCTTTTTAAACCACTTACCACAGCAATCACATTGGACAAGAGTCAGAATGTGAGTATAGACACTGTGAAGTGTACAACCACTTAAAAGCAGTTTATTATCTTCAAATAGCATAAACCAAAATAAGTTTCAAGATCTGCTGCTTGGAATATATACTTACATTTTGGATGTCGTTGTTACATTTTAATAAATCTGGAACTGCAAAGGTCTGAATGATGTTAAAAGTGAATGTGCTCTCCAAATAAACATATCTAGTGCACAATCAAAATTGTTGTGGTTGACACATTTCCAACTATGAACAGAACCACTGGATTTCAGCCAATCAACATAAAACATAAAGGCTGATCACGTCAACATTAATATTTAACTTGAATAGCAAACTATAGTAACTTTATATAATATAATGGAAATATTTTGTCCACCAAGAAATGAGGAACAGCTGCCAAGTTATAAAAAAAAGTTTATTTTTTTCATTTTTAAGAAAGGAAAGATTTTCTTAAAAACAGTAGTGTTTTACTGCACACTGAATTGTATCATAATGTGGTCATAAACGCACACATCGGGTCTAAAATATCTAACCAACAAATTATTGCCAATATATACCAGCAATATTCCAATCTACAATATTAAATCAGTCCAGCAATAATATTTCAGATGCATAGGGGACATTTTTTTTGCTGACAATTTAAGAATTTGTTGCATTTAGACAGAAACCGGGAAAATGGAAAAAAATATGAAGCCTAGGGCTTATTTTCAAAGAAACAAGACTTTTGGACAAAAAAGAAATCAGTTAAATGTGAGAGATGGTATTCTGGAAAGTTTTCCCTAAACATACAACTCCAACTATAAACAATGTGGTCATTACCTGATGTACCACAATACATACTGAGTGAGGAGTTTGAATGTTACTCTAAAATGCAGAGTGTATCATACTGAAACGCTCTAGACACATTACCTTATTCAAATAACTTGCAAATGAGAGTGATTTTCTTCTGACATTTTCAGATCTATGGTCTGAAGATAAAACTGTGTGCAGTGGAGTACAAATGAATCCTTTGAAAAACAGTTGTTGTGAAATATCTCGAAAGGAGTTGAACAGTGAATGGCTTGATGCTGCAGACAGGCTGCCATTTTAAAACCTAAGTTTTCTGCATTTTGATAGCCACAGAAATGACTGACATGATGGAATTTATGCCATGGATGGCTATGTAATTTGACTTGTGGCGTACTGCTTTTCAACGTATAGATATTTCTGTTGATCTCATAAGATTGTTCTTTTTGCAGGTATTTGCTTTACATATTTGTTGAGAAATAATGAAAAATGGTATCTGAAGAGAAACTGCAGGGCACTAATCTCATCAAAAGCTCGGTTTGTGTAAAGCAAACACTGCACTTGCCAACGAGAAATGATCAAAGCTGGACCCAACAATAACAGAATAACAACTGCCAATCTGTTCAAAGCTCAAGGAAACCACTGTGCAAAAAGTACTGCTTGAAATGTCTCAACAACCTGAATTTTGTCACTACTCTGGTTTTAACAGTGACTTGCATTTATATGGCATTTTTAATGTAGGAAAATGTCTCAAGGTATGTCACAGAAGTGCAATCAGATAATATAAAAGTGGACTTTTATCAAATTGGTTGATAATTCACATTCCCAAACCTAATCACGTTACATTATCCCTCAGTCTTTTTTGTGAACTCTTTAAGTCAGGTACAGATTTCAACACTAAGGTGGCTATTTTTTCCAAAGAAAACATTATTTTACAATATCAAGGTGCTGAAATATGAAGTTAACTAACCTATTGGATGGTATTTCTCTTTTTACTATTTTAATGGTGGCATCAATCCATTTGAAATAGGCCTTTGGTTTAGCAGCAGCATTTTCAACTCTGATACAGAGGTCTGACTCAAGACTGCTCCAGAGAGCAAAGACTAGAACACGATCCCTACTGGTTAATAACCAGTTGGATCATTTCAGCCAGACAGAGATCTACACATTCAGCGGTAAAATGTATCCCACTCCAAAAATCTTAAAGGCTCTTTTTGCAGACACTAATGAATTTGAAGTCTATGTTTAACATTCACATTTTGCCTTTTTTCTGTATGAATTGTTTATGCTGATAATCCAAGTAAAATAAAAGTACCTTAATGTAACCCAGGCATATGATAGTAAAGCAAATATACAGCACAGCCTTGAGTCTACATCACCAAAGCTCCTTTGACAGCACCTTCCAAGTTCTTATCTTTACCAGTTAGAAGGTCGTGGGTAGTAGAAGCATGGGAACACCACCATGTGCAACACCCCCTCCAAGCAATACATATTCTGACTTGGAACTTTACCACAGTTTCTTCTATATTGTTGGGTCAAAATTCTGGCACTCCTTTTCTAACAGTACTACGAGTGTACCTGGGCTGCAGCAGTTCAGGATGACAGCTCAGCACCACCTTCTCAAGTGCGATTAGGGATTTGCAATAAATGCTGGCCTAGCCAGCAATGCCCACTTTTTGGTGAAAAGTAAATTTTAAACAAATTATTTCCCCCAAGGTTAAGAAATACATTCAGTGCACAATGTTGTACCTTACAATAACACATTGTCACCTTAATGTATTATGTTAAATGATATTCTTAATATTATTTTTATGCCATAGCCCTGAAATTGGTATTAGGGCCCAGAGTTTCGCTACTGAAATGGGAGGTTCAAGTCAGAAAATATCCAAACTTCACAATGTTTATTCCTGGGTAAATGAGAGGGCCTCAGTAGGTTGGATTCAAGTCCATCAAGTCCTGGAAGTGGAGTGTAAGCAGCAATAGAGCAGGCATGTGGCAAGGATGGCTGGTTAGAAGGTCCTCTCAGTTCTCTAGGATTCACCACTGTTGTTTCACAAGTTATTAGGTTATTTAGCCTCCCTCCTTCCCCAACCATCCTTATAGTCCCTCACACTCTCTTTGTCAACCCATACCTGACATGCCACCTCCATAGACATCCACCCAATATTCTCAATAGGTCTCAGACATCACATGGAGATGAAAAAGTAAACTAATAATCAAATATAGCTCTCACACATTTGCTATTCACAGTAAAAAGACCCCCACTCTTGAAATAAATTCAAGACTTTTACATCTCCTTAAGTGGCTAATCTCCTGCAAAAATGTCAGTTTGTGACTCCCACTCCCACACTGCATGTTAGAGCCTTTGGAACAGACAGACTGGGGTATGTTTGACCTCAGCACTCAGTTTGTGTGAATGATCTTTACCCCTTTCCCCAAATATCGGAAATGACAGTTGGACTTCCACATCCAAGGTCCCTCCCACCTGCCCTTTAAAAAGGCCTGCAGTGTGAAAATTCAGTCCAAAGTGTTTGCTGTCGCAGTCACTATAGCTTACTCGATTGATGTCACTCAGAGTTATTTATTTGGTACTGGCAGTCAAAGATGACAAGGTATTAACATAACCTAATAGGCTAGCCTCTCTGGGGCAAAGTTCCCAAAAACCTCTCAATGAACCAACTATTTTTCTTTTTCACTATCTAATAGTAGGCATCATTCAATATTTATTCAAATAAAAAGTTAAGCTAGCGATTGCATCGTATGAAAGAAAACTGGCAAAATGATTTCAATACACTGTATCAATTTTGGATTTTTTTAAAAAGACCACATTTTTGAAGCCTTTTTTTTCATCTCAGCAGGCATTAAACTTCTGAAGAGTCCCATCTGTATATATGTCTGAGATTCATACCCCTGCACTATGACACTAAACCTGTTGCTTTGGTGCTGTTTCTGTTTCAAAGGAAAGCTAAAGTATTTTTCAACCCTACTTTAAAAAACTACATCCGTCCCATGGGTCACTGAAAATCCTTGCTCACTTCAGCCGCCTTCTTGAACTCAGTCAAAACATTTGCAACTTCAAAAGCAAGTCTAGCTGGCTCCACTGCTGGCCCAGGTTGCTTTGCCCCAGAGAGGCGAGCTTACTTGGTTACGTTAATTTTTTTTTGCAGTCTGTTTGACTTCCATGGGCATTGTACGACTTGACAGGCAAACCGAAGGCTATAATGTGACTCTTTCTAAGTATTGGTCCAAAATTTCAATCATATTGCATTTGCTCAAATTCATTTCCACATGAAGACTTAGGTACTTTTTTTTGGAAATGTTGCATTTTCGTGGTTGATGAGTAGTTAGTCCTGATGTTCAACCAGCTTTGCTATAGAAAATAAACACAGTAGCTTATGTCTACAACATACCATATAAGTGATTTAAAAAATTGTCACAAATGCCCAGGAATTTTCCATGCAGTGCCTGTTCTTCAGGAAGTGAACAGCTTGCTAAGTCTCCAATATGGCTGTATGCAACGTATGCAATTATTGGAACGGGGGAGGTGCTGGGCAGAAGTATAGTGGTATTTTGGTAGTCAATTGGGCTCAGAATCCAGGGATCAAGGCTAATGCTTTGGGGACACAGGCTGAAATCCCACCCTGGCAGCTGGGAAGCCTAATGCTAATGCTAAAGCTCACTGGATTCTGTGGAGGAAATCTATCGTCCTTACCTGGTCTGGTCTATGTGTGATTCTAAAACCATAGCAATTGTGGCTCACTGGTCAGAAATGACCCTGTTCAACTAGAAATTAAGGAGGGGCAATAAATGCTGGCCCAGCGCATTATATCCTGAATGCATGAATGAATTAAAGAAATAATTAACTTGGTGTGTGCAGCCACTTTGCCTGAATTTCCATTTGGAAAGGGCATCAATACTCCTGCCAAACCCATATTAAAATAACATGAACTCTTCCACTGGCTATTTCCCAACCCAACAGTCCATACTTCCTGGCCTGATCTTATTCTATCTTCATGTACCATGGTCCACTGGTAATATCATAGCAACTGGCATTCAGCTGCACACATCTATGGAAATACGTTCAGAGGGATTGTATTGGGAGCATGTAGAGTGTCAACATTCAGAAACAGAGATTGTATCCTGTCATCCACATTTGAAACTGAATTTCCAGGGCATAGTACAACAGGGAATGCATTACAGAGAGGGCATACCAGTTCTAGAATCAACATACTGCTGTATATTGTATGTTTCATTCGTACAAGGAATCTTAATAATGAGCTATCTTCAGATAAAAAGACCATCTCAGTCATCAGGCAGAATATTGTCAAAGTAAAATTATCAGGAGGAGGATTAACAATGCGCTGAGAAAGCATTTATCAGCAGACTCTTCTGTGGCTCTTCAACTCAGACATGGGATTGGCATCCTACCTCTGGGCTTTCTGACCAATCACAAAGTGTTCACATGTTGAAATCTCACTCTTGTCAAGGAGTCTGATAGGACTGTCAGTGGCTGAATTCTATGTTGCATCCTAAGGTTTCCATAACCTTTCTCCTGAATTTCCTATCAGAGTTTCAGCTTGGCGGCATCAACTGCAAACATCATTTTCCCTTCATCAGCTTTCTATCCTGATGAAGGGAATGCATATTAAAGGGACAGTTACTGGTGAAGCAAGCTGCTTCATCATGGATGGATTTAAGTTTCTTGAGTGCTCTTGAAATTGTACTGGTCCAGGAAATTGCAGAGTATTCCATCACACTCCTGGGTTGTGCCTTAAAAATGATCAACAGGCTCTTGAGGGAAGTGGTCAGGAGGTAATTTGTTGTAGAATTCCCAATCTTTTGTAGCCAGTCCTTATATGGCTATTTCCATGAAGATTTTGGTCAATGGCAATCCCGAGGATGTTGACGGTGAATTCTGAGCTAGTGATGATGTTGACTATTAAGTGGAGATCGTAAAATTGTCTTAATTATGGCACAAATGCTATTTGCCACTTACCAGCCCAAGTCTGAGTGTTGTCTAAACTTTGCTACACACAAGATATGGATTGCTATGGTATCTGAGGACTCATGAGGAGGACAAACTGGTGCAATCACCAGCAACATCCCAACTTCTGACATCATGCTGGAAGGAAAATCACTGATGAAGCAGTTCAAAGAAGTCAGACCTAGGATAATATTCTGAGGAACTCTTACAGCAATGTTCTAGGTCTGAGATGATCAGACTCCAACGACCCCAGCAATCTCCTTTCTGTTAGATCTGACTCCAAGCAATGTAGTTTTGCCCCTGTTTCCCACTGACATCAAGTTTGCCAGAGCTCCTCAATGCCGCACTTGAGGTCAACGGCAATCACTGTCACGTTACTTGAATCCTATTGAACATCATTTACTGATCTAAAGCCAGTAGCCTTTACATTTGGAGAAAAAATGAATTTGGCATCAACTGCTTTGCTACGAATCACAATTACTTCTACAAAAGGCTGACTTACTGACTTCTGCTTTAAGTTGTAGCTTTGGTCTTCTACACTGCTTCAAACAAGTGTAACACAGGTTTGGAAACTATATGTCTTCCTCCTCCTTGTCACTCTTAGTCTGCAATTTGAATTATGCTTTTGGAAAATGTAAACTTGCACTTTTTGCTCTACTCACCCACCTGTTTCTACCATTCATCTTTCTTTTAATTCCCTCCTGTTATGGTACCATTTTGTAACCTTTTGTTATTCTACAATTATCACTGATGACTGATGTATAATTGTTCTATACTTTCTACCTCTTTTACCCTTGTTTCACCTGTTCACAGATTTTTTTTGCAAAATCTACTCAAAGTTATAACTGTTTATTTGCACTGACTCCTCCATTTCACCAGCTCATCTTCTCGAGACAGGGCTGAATAGAAGAAGAAAACAGCAGTGTAGCTGGAAATGGAGGCAGGTGTGATCCTTCTGTTTTGTCTCTGACACAGTCCCAAGGCATGAAAGAAATCCATGTCCTCGCGTACACGTCCACCCACCCCACCCCAAATTCACTCAATTTCTTTCTCATGTCCACTTCTACCAACCTGAATTTCCCAAACAACATGAACCCTCTGTACGTGCATTAAGATAATAGACAGGACACAATGAAGATTCACTTGGATGCTGCCTGTTCAGTGAAATTACACTGTAAATTGAAAATAACAGACTGGGATTATGGTGAGAACATGACAGGGTTTTCAAAATCATGAAGGGTTGATCAGTGTTGATAAAACAGGCTGCGTTCAATGACGGAAGGACATTGAAGGAGGTGACATAGATGTGACCTTATAAAGGTTTAATAAGATCATGAGGGGTATGGTTAGGGTGTCTTTTCCCTGGGGTGGGGGGATTTCAAGACTATGAAGCATATTTTTAAGTTGAAAGAAGAAAGATTTTAAAAAGATGTGAGGGGCTTTTTTTTTACATATTGCATGGTTCGGGGGTGGAATGAACTTCTAGAGGAAGTGGTGGGTGCAGATACAGTTACGATGTTTAAAAGACATTTGGATAAGTACATGAATGAGATATCTTCAGAAGGATATGGTCCAAGCACAGGCAGGTGGGATGAGTTTAGTTTGGGATCATGGTCGACAGACTGAACCGAAGGATCTGTGTCGGTGCTGTATGACTCTAAGGAGATCAAAACAGAAATGTGAGTAATAGGTAAATGGGCGTGGGGGTAGGGAAGGCAGACAGAAGAAAAAAAATGAAATGGAAGAAATAGAAAAGTGAACAGTAAGAAAATGGTGCAATCTGATAATTCAATGAGCTACACAGTAACTTGGAAATCCAATGTTTATTTACAATTCTAGGGGCAACAGAACAGTAGTAGAAAAGAAATCTTCCAGTGGGATAAGCTTTACTGTGCTAGGACCAGTGTCCTGGTAAATCAAATAACTAGGCCTGGGGAGGGGGCTTTAAATTAAATAGATAGACAGATGAGGTTCAAGAAAGGAGTTATGTTGGCTTACAAAGCAAGACAAATGTCAACAATACAGATCAGCTTTTTAGGTAATGACACCAAGAGTGGGACAGGAAGTTATAGACTGTATACACATTTAGAAAATACAGCAAAAAAAGTTAACGGAGGAAAAAAAATTGCAAAAAGACAAAGCCTTTTACTTAAATGCATATAGTATTCATAACAAAATGAATGAATTAATGGCACAAATAGAGGTAGTGCATGTGATCTTATAGCCATGACTGAGACATGGTTACAAGGAGATTAAAACTGGGAGCTAAATATTCAGGGATACATGATGTTTCGAAAGGACTGGCAGGAGTAAAAGGATGGTGGACGAGGCTCATTGAGAAGAGTTCGATTAAGTACAATTGCAAAAAATGATCTTGGACCAGAGGATGTAGAATTCTCTGTGTTTGGGTGGAATTAGAAAAAGCAAGTGCAGGGGGAACAGTAATGGAAGTATTCTTTTGTCCCTTTAACAATAGCTGTACTGCAGAACAGAATAATTTCGCAAATAATGATGGTATGCATAAAAAACATCTTTTTGCTTTATTCATTCACAGGATGAGGGTGTTGCTGGCCAGGCAGCTTTTATTGCCCATCCCTAATTGCTCAGAGGACAATAAAGAGTCAACCACATTGCTG
This sequence comes from Stegostoma tigrinum, assembly GCF_030684315.1. Classification (NCBI taxonomy): domain Eukaryota; kingdom Metazoa; phylum Chordata; class Chondrichthyes; order Orectolobiformes; family Stegostomatidae; genus Stegostoma; species Stegostoma tigrinum. Next base: position 41,716,723 of record NC_081357.1, read on the forward strand.
TGGGTCTGGAGTCACATGTAGGCCAGAACCAAGTAAGTTACCTTCCCTAAAGGACATCACTGAACTAGATGGGTTTTTCCCCCTGACAATTGACAATGGATTCACAGTCATCCTTAGATTCTTAATTCCACACATTTATTGAACTCAAATTCCACCATCTACCGTGGAGGGATTCAAACCCAGGACCCCAGAACATTATCCAGCCAGGTCTCTGGATTAACAGTCCAGCAATAATACCACTAGGGCATCACCTCCCCTATATTAGTCATGGGTGGCTTTAATCTTCATGTTGTTTGAGAAATTCAGGTTGGTAGAAGTGGCCATGAGAAAGAAATTGAGTGAATTTGGGACAGTTTCTTAGAACAATATATTGTGGATCCAATTAGGGATCGGGATATTTTGAACCTGGTGATATGTAATGAGGCAGGTTTAATAAATGTTGTCAGAGGAAAAGGAAATAAGGACCATTAAATTCAGCTTTTAGTTTGAGAGGAAGAAACCTGGGTCAGGAGCAAGAGTGGTAAATTTAAATAAGAGTAATTACTACGCGATGAGGGCAGATTTGGTAGGAATTGGCCAGGAAAGGAATTTAAAAGAAAAGGTAGCTGATAAACAACGGCAGATATTTAAGCAAACAGCTCATGACTCATGATAAAGATGAAGAAGAAGGATTCTGAATGGGATAAACTAGCCATGGTTAGCCAATTAAATTAATGGTAGTAACCGTTTCAAAGAAAAAGCAGGCAATCTGGTAAATATTAGTGGTAAGTCTTGTTTGGATCTAGTTGACTGTACTCACAACACAGTTGACTCATTTTCTTCTCCACACTAGCATTTACACCCATTTTATATCTCTATCACTCCTTTACCATTATCACTCCCTTTGTCTCTTGCTCTGGGATACTCACAGTCTCTTCCACTTGCTCCCCCTCCCCCTCTTCCATTAGCATAAAAATCATCAGTTCTGGACATCAGTCATATCAGACTTGAAATCTTAACTCTGTCGCTCTTTCACCTGATGCTGCCAGACCTTCTGCATTTCTCCAACACTTCCTCATTTTATTTCAAACTATCAGCAACTAAACTATTTTGCTTTTAATCAGATACTTTCTGTCTGGTGTGTTGTGTTTGATGCTGTATCACCATAACAAACATAAAGTGACATTCCTCCCAGTCAATATCCTCATCTTCCCCCTCAGGTGGTAAATACTGTTCTCCCAGTTCACCAGCATCCTGAACATTCCCTTTTGCTTGCTCCAGTTGGGCACAGCACAGTATTCCAGGATTATGCAGCACACTCTATCTGCACTACACTGCAAGGCCCTACCAAATAATTCAAGTATCTGACCCTCATCTTGGTGAATAGGCCTGAAGGTAGAAACCTGAAGAAATAACTGGCAAGCTGCATTCACTAAGTAGCTATTCTGTCTTTCAAGTTGGGTACTGGCACTATTCAGTTTCTCAGCACTGCGTGGGAGTATCACAAATTGTATTTAAATAAGGGGGGATCAGCTAATGAGATACAAATGCATGGAAATGAGGCAGTCACTGCTTTCAAGTGAGATTCTGAGCTCGCCTTTGACATGGGAAGGTCAGACTATTTATTCTCCACAATGAGAACTGGAGTTTTTCATTCTTGCCGTGTTCTTGCTCATCTCTCATCATTGCCCATACCACTCAAAGGTTTGGAAAATTTCACCCAGAATAACAGGTCACACAGGTTGAGGAGGAAACTGAAGCATCAGTTAAGCAGCCTGGCTGAATGCCAGTGCAGATGTTGCTTGCACTTCCATGTTGTAGCACACCTTTTTGGCTCCAATCTACTTGAACCCTGCAGCAGAGATGGCAACCCACTACTTAATAATTAAAGAACACAAGGGATTCAAAAGTCAGTCACTCCCATGTCTGGAAGTGGAGAATCCTGCCTTAAAGGGCTTAAACAAAAGAGCAGCAATAAATTAAGAATGTCAATATCCTGCACAGTACCATATACATGTGATAACCTGACCTTATCTTCAGAGTTGTTAGCTGAGCTGTTACATGTTTCCAGAAATTCTGTACATGTATTCCAAATTTGTCAGTCATGGTTGGGATTAAAATGAGGAGGAGTGGGTGAGGGAAAGTATTTCTGAAATGATTCAAAAACAACCATGTGAGAGAATTCAGAACTAGTGAACTGAATAATTTCTTCACCGTAGGTGAATACATTTACTGTGTTCACATATTATTGTCACATAAATCAATCAATTTTGGCTGCACAATACATTAGTCCAGTAGATTGGTGGATGAAATTTGTGGGAAATGATTCTGTGCCCAAATGCTCAATATTTTCAAGAAAATTCAGCGGCGAGGAGCAGAAACACCATGAACACCTAAGCCTGGCCTGCAGACTTGGGGAAATGAAAGAAGGTAGCAGTGGGAGGAAACAGTTTCTGGATTAGTGACGTAGGTTACATTTTAATAAAAATTAACCTCTTGCATGTACATAAATTATCACTGCTGAAGGAGACTTCACTTGCTTTTATAAAAGCCTATTCTGAAACCACTACAACCTGGTGCATGAGCTATGCAGCTGAAAGCAGCCAGAAAGCGACTGGATTCTTTAAGATTGGCCCTTTGAGTCCCAGTAATCAATATGGGTGGTGCAGTACATGAAAAACACCATATGAAAGCTGTATTGAGAACTGTATGGCCATGGTAACTTGAAATTAACGTACCGGATGGCTCAAACTCCAAGTTAGGTGCTTCACCCACAATTGAAGTTATAGTTCTGAGCAAGTAAGTGAATAACAATGACTTTCTTTCATCTTTTCCTCAACAACATCAATTTACTTTTTCAGAATAATTTTCTGATTTTTTTTTGCAACAGATCTTGCCAGAGTTGACATTTTATTGGTATTTTTAAATATCATGGCGATTATGATTACAACATCCTTTAATCAAGGAATGCAAAGCCAAGTGAGGGAGCAGCCAAGGAACGAAAAAAATCTCTTTCAGGTAGTCTCAATGTATGTAAAAATAAAGTCTACATTTTTTTTTCAGGAAAGACCTGTACATTGCCATATGTGGTCTGATTTAGGCAGTAGATTCAAATAACAGCCACGGACCTCTCCCTGGGTGTTTCAGCACAAGTATATGGTAAATTTAGATGTCAATACATGAGAATTGTACCCTTCATGCTTTTACAGGAACTGTGGCCAAGAACCACCAGGACACTGTCTGAATGGTTTTAAATGCCTGCAAGTCAGATTATCACCTCTGTGGTGTTCCATACCATACATGATCATCTGTATTTAAACTTACAATATCAAAATTATTTTGAATATTCTTACATGGCTCTCTGTTTTCAAATTCAATATTACTGACTTCCCTGAATACTTATTCCTCAGACTATTTTAAAGAAAAATGACCTTCCTCTGATCTATATTTTTAATTGAGGCTGGTTAATCTTGCTCCCCTTTTCTTTAAAACATGATGTAAAATTAAATGCCATTTATGCAGACATGATATTTACTACACAGCGCATCAAAAACTATTCTACCACCCTTCAAACATCTCTAATGAAATAGTTGCAATGTTGTGCCTCTTCTTTCATAATATAGACATCAAAGTGGCAAGATTTTTAAAATTCCAGCTTTAATTGCCTTAGAGAAGAAAGTGATGTGTTAACTTCTTGAATTGCTGCAGTCTGCTTACAGTAGGTACACTGTGCTGTTATGGAGGAAGTTTCAAGATTTTAATCGAATCACACTGAAGGAACAGCAATATATTTCCAAGTCAGGATAATGAGTGGTTTGGAGGGAAAGTTGCAGGTTGTGATGTTCCATGTATCTCCTGCCTTTGTGCTTCAAGGTGGAAGTGATCATGGGTTTTGGAGGTGCTAATTTCGGACCCTTGGTCAACTTCTGCAATGCATCTTGTTGATAGTAAATATTAATGCTACTTTACTCCAGGACTGGAGGGAATGAATGTTTGTGGCTATAGTAACAATGAGGTGGGCTGCTTTGTCCTTAATGATGTCAAGCTTCTTGAGTTTGTTAAAATTGTACCCATCCAGTGAAGTGGGGGGTATTTCAGTACACTCCTGACTTGTGTCTTGTAGATGATGGATAGGTTTTGGGGAGTCAAGAGGTGAGTTACACGCTGCAGGATTCCAAACCTCTGAACAGCTCTTGTAGCCATGGCATTTATATGGCTCGACTAGTTCAGTTGGTCATCAATGGTAACTCTTAGAATGTTGATCATGGATTCAGTGATGGTAGCAGCATTGAAAATCAAATGGTGATGGTTAGATTCTCTCATTTTGGAGTTGGTTGTTGTCTGGCATTTTTGTGGCATGTATTTTATTTGTCACTTGGCAGCCCATACCTAGATGTTGTCCAGATCTTGTTACATTTGAATATGGACTGCTAAAGTATCTAAGGAATTGTGAATAGTGATGAACATTGTGCAATCATCAGCAAACATGCCTACTTATAACTTTTATGATGGAGGGAAGATAGTTTTTGAAGCAGTTGAAGATGATTAAGCCTGGGTCAGTAGCCGGAGGAACTCCTGCAGTGATGGCCTCGGCTGAGATGATTGACCTTCGACAACCATAACCATTTTCCTCTGCATAAAGCATGAACTCCAACCAGTATAGAGTTTTTCCCCTAATTCCAATTGACTCCAATTTTCAATGCCACACTCAGTCAAATGCAGTCAAGGGCAGTCACTCTCACTTCACTTCTGCAAATCAATGTTTTGGCCATGTTTAAATGAAAGCATTCCCAACCATCTTTGTTCTTCTAAGTTATAGACTTCATGGACTTGAAGTTGCTATTGAAGTAGCCTTAGTGAGTTGCTACATTACATCTTGCAGATGGTACACTGCCATCATCCTGTGCCATTGGTGGAGATATTGAATGCTTTCGGTAGTAAGCGAGATGCTGATGAAGTGGACATCCATGTCCTGGATACTGCTGAACTCTTTGATATTTGTTGGCCCTGCACTCATCCAGGTGAGTTGAGAGTAACTCCATAACACTCTGACTTGTGCCTTATAGATGGCCACCAGGATGTGAGGAGATGAGTTATTTGCCACAGAAATCTGTACGTAACTTGTTTTTATAGCCAGAGTATTCACGTGGCTGATCCAGTTACACTTCTGGTCAATAGTAATAGCTAGGAAGTAACGGTGTAAGATTCAGTGATGATAATGCCATTGAGGGTCAAGAGGAGATGATTAAGTTCTCTGTGGTTGGAGACATTTATGTTAGGTGAATGTTAGCAATCATTGATTAGCTTTAGCCAGAATGCTGTCTGTGCCTTGATGCATGTAGACGTGGACCGCTCCAGAATATGTGAGGTTGTGAATGGTATTTATGACCGTGCAATCATCAGTGAACTTCTTCACTTCTGACTCCAGCATGGAGGGAGAATAACAATGTCTAGGACACTGCCTTGGGGAAATACTGCAGCAAAATTCTGGAACTGAGTTCACGGGGACCAACACCACAACCATGTGCCTTTGTGATAGTCCTGACTCCATAAGTAGAAAGTTTTCCTGATTTTCAATGACTTTACTGGATTTTTCACAACCTCTCTTTATCAAATGTGGCATAGAGTTACAGAGGGCTACAGTGTAGGAAAAGGCCCTTCAGCCCATTGAGTCTGTGCCAGTCAGAAACAACCAAGAAACTGTTCTAATCCCATTTTCTAGTACTTGGCTCATAACCTTTTATGCCCTGGTATTGCTAATGTAGATGTAAATATTTCTCAAATGTTATGAGAGTTTCTGCCTCTACTGCCTTACAGGGTAGAGTGAGTTCCAGATTCCCAACATACTCTGGGTGAAAATAAATTTCCTCTCAACCCCTTGCAAATCTTCTGCTCTTTACCTTAAATCTCTGCTCCCTGGTCATTGGTTCCTCCATCAAGAGAAAATATTGCTTTCTACCTACCCTGTCTATACTCATCAAAATTTTATACATTTCAATCATGTGGCCCCTTTGTTTCCCCTGTTCCAAGGAAAACAAATCTCTCTTCATAACTAAAACTCTCCAGCCCAGGCAACATCCTGGTAAATCTCCTTTGCACTCTCTCCAATGCAATCCATCCATCCTATTACGCATACAATACTCAAGTTCTGGCCTAACCAATGTTTATACAGTTGCATCACTTCCCTCCTCTTAAGCCTCACACCTTGGCTAACAAAGGCAAGTATACCATACATCCCTTTTTAACCACTTTATTTACCTGACCCACTAACTTAAGGAACTAATATACATGCACAACAAGGTTCCTTTGATCCTTACTGCTTTCCAGGGTTCTACTATTCATCATGTATTCCATTGCATTATTTGTCCTATTTGAGTATATCACCTCACACATATCCACATAAAATTCCATTTGCCCTTGAGAAGCTGGTGGTGAGCTGTATGCTTGAATGGCTGGAGTTCACCTTTATAGGTGTACCGGCAATGCCCTTAGAAAGGTAATTCCAGGATATTTACCCAGCGACGGTGAAGGAATAGTGATATATTCTTGGTAGAAGACTAAAAATTGCTTCGTTGTGAATTCAAGAACTTTCTAAACCCATCGAAGACCTACAATACAGTACCTGGACTCATTCTGCAACAAAAAAACACCAAAAGCACCTTCTCTAGAGGTCCTCAGGTACTGCTTTTCAATAGTGCAAGTAGGGTGCTCCTTATGTTGTTGTACACATGTTGAGCTGTGAATGGCAAAAATTGGACTTCAAAGGGGTCTATGTATTTCAAAATGGTATCTTGTGCACCAACTCAGCTGTCTCTCCTGTGCAGTGAAAATTTCCATGCTCATCATTTGGGGTGCTTGGCGTTCTGGTGGGTACGTGCATCAATATTAAATGCTGTGTGAAGGCACAATCCATTTACTCTACGTGCTTCCAGTGAAGAGGTGGCACATGCATGAAAACACCCTCAAAAGGTCAGATGTACCTACACAGATTTGTGAAAATGGTTCAATTGGCATTTTTTTTTAAGCTTTGGGTTCCATTGCAGAGTCACATATGGAATATCAGAAGTTTCTGTCAGTGATTCCCTGTTTCTCCACAAGATTCAAGTTGACACCCCACAGGTAGCAACTTCGAGATATAGGTCAACTCACTAGAGTATTCCCTCTTATGCTGCAATAAATCCCTGGTAATGTTACATTTTATTTATAAGGTGTAACTAATTTTTTAATGGCATGCTAAATTTTGACAATCAGCTCCTCTTACCCTGGAAAATTAATTCTATGTTTGTATAATGTCAATGTTTTCCACTGTGATTAAAAAAAAACATAGTTTCTTAGTACCATAAAAAAATTAGTTATAGCTGGTTTTTGATAGTTCTACTTTATATCGGTGTTGCCAGATCTTTATTTCACTGTGTAAACTGTATAAGAACAGAATAGATTCTTACTTCCTGATTTCTTTTGCCTGTGAGAATACTTTAAAATGATTGGTTTCTTACCCTGCTTTATTCTGTCACTAGCAGAGAGATTTCTTAAGCACCAATTCGAGATAATGTTGGGGAAGGAGAAATTCACATCACATGAGCTCACTAAATCTTTGAGGTCAACCGTCTTCAAGGCCATGGGCAAACACCATCACTTTGCTGCTGGCCACAAAATGAGAACAATTACTATGTGCCTGATGTATAATGCAGCTCTCTCTCAGTATTCATTAGATTCTTAGCTCCAGATATTTTATTAAATTCAAATTCTACCATCTGCTGTGACAGTATTTGAACCAGGGTCCCCAGAACATTATCTGGGTCTCTAGATTAATAGTTGAGTGATCATGCCACTAGGCCATTGCCTCCCCATGCATGAAGTCTTGTGCAATCCTTTTTTCAGAACCTCTTGATTCACGTCCCACTCCAGGATATGTTGGCTACAGAAGGAGTGCTCAAGATGTCCAACAGGTTGATAATAATCCTTATGACTCTTTTAACATTTCACTGCTATTCTATAAAGAGGAAAGTTGTGAAGATATACAGCAAACATCACCTTTCTCAGCACTGAGTAAGACAAATGAAACCAGATGAACTATCTGGAAATGACCTATGCATGGGAATCAACAATGGCAAACTAAGCCTTGTCTGCGAAGTTCCTGCACAGTCCTCCTCACCAGCAGTTGGGCGTTGGTGCCAAAATTGGAAAAGCTGTCTTACAGATTGGTTGAGCCTGATACAGTCACACATATGGAATCACACCTTACAAATAATGTCCCAAACAAAAATCCTCGTCATCCCTGGGTTTCTCCCACTTACTGTCAGGACTGACTCAGTGAAGGTGACGGCACAGCACAGTGGGATACACTCAAGATAGAGTTGTCCTTCCAGCCTACAACGTTGATTCCAGACACCATGAAATCTTGTTGCGCAGCTCAAACATGGACAAGGAAAGCTCCTGCTGATTACAAATACACCCGCCTTGGCTGATGAATCAGTATTCCTCCATGTTGAACATCTCTTGGAGGAAGCACTAGGGATAGCAAGAGTGCAGAATATACTCCGGGTAAATGACTCCAATGTCAGTCACGAAGAGTGGCTCAACAGCACCACTACTAATGAAATTGGTCAAATCCTACTGGATAAAGGTGCTAGATTGAGTCAATGACAAGCAGACAGTGAAGGAAACGACAAGAAAAATATAGATGATCCTACCCTTGCCAATCTGACTGTTGCAGTAAATCTATCAATGGCAGAATCAGTATGGAATTACCACTGCACAATCCTTGTGGAGAGAAAGTCCTGACTTCATGTAAAGAATATCTTCAGTCATGTTGTAGCACTGCCAGTATGCTAAATGGGATAGATTTCAAACAGATGCAGCAATAATGTGGACCATCAGCAGCAGCAGAATTGTAGTCCAATGCAATCTGCAACCTTACATTCCGGCATACCCTCCAATCTACCATAACCATCAAGCCAGGGGATCACACTGAGTCAATGGAGAGTGAAACAGCAGCACCAGATATACCTCTAAATGATGTGTCAACCTGGTAACGTTACAAAACAGAGCAACTTCATGCTAAGTCATAATCACTGCCATCATCAATGTTGGGAAGTCTATCACACCAGTGCAAAAGGTAAAGCTGCAGCATTTGCAACAATTTCAGCCAAATACACTGAGTGGACGATCCACCTTGGCTCTCTCCAAATGTCCCACAATCACAGATGCCGGTCTTGACATAATTCAATTCACCTCTTACAGTATCAAGAAATGGCTAGAGGCACCAGATACTGCAAAAGTTATCGGTGCTGATAACATTCCAGCAATTGTTACTAAGCTGCTCCAATGCATTTATAACACTGGCATCTACCTGACAATATGGTAAATTACACAGGTATCTCCTGTACTCAAAAAGCAGAGCAAATAGAGGATGTGACGAGAGGTGGTGCAGAGGAGATTCACCAGGATGTTGCCTGGAATGGAGTGCATCAGTTACGCAGAGAGGCTAGATAAGCTTGGGTTGTTTTCTATGGAGCAGACAATGCCCAGGAGGGTACCTGATAGAGGTACAAAAATTATATGGGCAGGCTGAACAAAAAGCAGATGTTCCCCTGACTGGAAGAGTCAATAACAAAAAGGAACAATTTTAAAGGTGGGAGGCAAGAGGTTTAGAAAGGATTCGAGGAAAACTTTTCTCAGCTAGAAGATGGCGCATTGCCAGAGAGGGTGGTTGGGGCAGGTAACATCACAACCTTTAAAAAGTACTTAACTTTCGAGGTGATGGGCTAATACTGGAAAGTGGGATGAGTGTAGGTTTAGCATAGCTTTCGCAAGACAGGCTCAATGGGCCAAAGGGCCTCTCCTGGGCTATAGTCTATGATTCCATGAAATAGAGTCCTGCCAAATACTGGGTCATCAATCTACTCACAATGATCAATAAAGGGATGAAACAAGTCATCAAAAGTATCAGCAAGCAGCATTTACCTGATAGTCAGTTTGGGTTTCACCAGAAATAATCAGCTCCTGATTTCATTACAGCCTTGGTTCAAAAGTGGACAAAAGAGCTGAACTTCAGGGATGGGGTGAGAGTGACAGCCCTTGATATCAAGGTTAAATTTAACCAAGTGTGGCATCAAAGAACCCTGTGTTGGCTTACAGCATCATTACAGGGCTTTGAGTTCACCTACAAGATTTCTATTGTGTAGTTGACCCTTAGAATGAGGGCGATGCTTGCTTGTGCATTGAGTATTTTAACATATGGAGGCTGTGGTGCTGCATTTTAGCTGCCTAGCCAGGAAATTTTCCTGCGTGCTGTTGGCACATATTTATAGATTAATAATCCATCTGTTTGGTCATGTTATGTTACATCTTCTGTGGCTATCAGGTGGGACATGAAATTGGAACTTCCGGCCCAGAGGTAGGAACATTACCACTACTCTATCCACTACTCTCCCATCATATCCATTATCCCTCGACAGTGATACAAAATACAGAAGGAAGGGCCAACTGAGCTTTCACATTCAGCCATGTGCTGCAATGTAATGAGTATAACAATGGAATATTATCATACATGTTTCCCATATACTCCGCCAACATTTTAATTTTAACTGTAACTAGCAAAAAGCAAGAAAGAAAAATGGCCTTCGCCTCCTGTTCCATCACAATTTACACTCCACCCTAAGTATCTGTAATAACTCCGAAAGCTCAACAGGAAAGGAATATCATTTATTGTCAAACACCAAAATTGAGCTATTACTCATGACATAGATTGCGAGTCTCAGCCTGGGTAGACAGCTCTGCAGACCCATCCCTAGATCTACATTTTTTTTGTTTTTCTTTTTTTTTAAAACCAGTAGTGTTATCACATGCAAGTGAGTATTTTTTTCTCTCAATAACCATATCATTATAGGTTTTTTTTGTCTTCTATTAACCACAATTAAATTACACTTCCAGTTGAATACTTTATGTGTAAAGCCCTTTAAGAGGAATATAAACCATCTGATTATGCTTTTGAAAAGGTTCAGGTGATGAGTTCCAGCTAGGCAGGCCACTGCCTGTTACCACAGAAACTCGCACTCAATGAGCTCCATGAGGAAATTACTTAGTGATTCCCCATGGGCCTTGTAGGGGTTATCTAATTGCTTGCTCACTTTTACAATTGATACACTCAGTTACCACCAACTTCCGGTTTACAAATGAGTGAGAATGGCTAAGTCTGTAGATGTATTTGAGCAAATGAAACCAAATGAAGTGTTAATATTTGCATGAAATACCAGAATGATGGAAACCATCTAATTATATAACCACCACCAATGGTAAGTTGCCTCAATTATTTCAAATAGATCATGTTAAAATGACTTCTCTGCGAAGTTTCACAAATGAGAAAGCTAATTGTATTTATTTTCCATTAAAATACTTTTTCCTTAAAACGGATATTTTGAAATATATTTGCATTTATTATCAACCTCTGCAGACAATTGCTGTAAGTATCCATTTCTATTGCATCCAACACAAAGCTTGCAGTTACTGCAATTTCTGAATTAGCTCCTGGAGATACTGCACAACAGCAGCACCTACAAGATACAGGGTTACACATGCCTATCATTCACTCGCATGTGACTTAGTTATTACTTCTTATAGGCTAGGTCTAATTGTAGAGTCAACTCAATTTGTTAGATTTTCAGAGAAATTGAAATTCACCACAACTTTTCATATTCTTGGCCTTTAGGAATAGAAAGCCAGACAATATCAGTCCTCCAGACAATCCCAATTTATATAAAGCACAAGTGTGGAGAGTTTGATAATTCTCCTGTTGAAATGAGACTGAAAGCAGAAGCTAACAAATTAATTAATAATTAAAATTATATAAAAATTGTTATTATGCCTTTCATGTAAGCTACTGCTTATATCAGGACCCCATACACCAACAATGTGGTATACTATCAATACATGGGACATCTATACAGCTATGCTTATAAATCGGGGTTCACAGCATCATTTATCCCAATCTCTTTTTGTGACTTCAGCAGGATACTAGTAAAACATCCAGAGAAACAGTATTCTCTGCTAAAAGTAGAGTTAGCTTTGACAAATTTTGTTTGATAACACTCTTGTGAAATTGGGACAAGCTATTATTTGTAAGGTGCTATACCAATGGAAATTGCTGATGCTTCACCAAAGTTGCATTGCTCTTCAACTAAAACTAAAACAGGAAATTGGGCAAATTCCTGTGGAAACTCAAGGTCCATAAAACTCAAATACAATGTTATGTAATAATAATACAAACCAATTATTAATTAAAATTAAATTAAAACTAAAGTGAACCATCTGGTGTTCCTTTATTTTGTATTTCTATCGTTCTAGGACTGTAGGGGCATTAAGAAAATATTTCTATAATTGCATTTACAGTTGGATCCCAACAGCTATCCTGGGTCTAACAAATGGAATCCAAATTTATATACCAAGCATAGATCATCTCTTACAACCAAAGCTGCGCAAATATGAAAAGAAGTAAAGAAAATAAAAACAGTCGTGTTGAGTTTTACAATCTATAATCCATTTTTACTATAATTATGCTTATTAAGTATTTTGCTTCCTAGTAGTGTTGGTTGGTGCAGAAATTGATAACTATGAGATAAACTGTCATGAATTTATCTTCCTTTATTCTCAGAGTAGGTGTCGCTGGCACTGTCAGCATTGTTGTCCATCTGTAATGGCGCTTGAACTGTGTGACTTGCTCGACCATTTCATAGGACGATGAAGAGTCAACCATATCAGTGTGGATCTGGACACAGTATAGACCAGACCAGGTAACGAGAGCAGATTGCAAGGATAATAGTGAATCAGATAGCTCTCTTTACAACAGTCAACATTTGCTTCATGGTCAGGCCTTCCATTCCAGATTTTATCAGTTGAATTTGCAGTCCACTGGCTACACTGATAGGGTTTGAACTCATGTCCCCAAAGCTTCTGGATTATTAGTCTAATAACATTACAACTGCTTCACCATTTCCTCTAAATTAATTACCAAGTAAGTATACCCATATCCTCAAAGGCTCTTGGAACATAATAATAGTGTCTCTACCTCTGGGGTCAAGACTGTCTGGGAAGATTATAGTGATTTTGTTCTTCCGTTTTTTTTATTCCTTTATTCTTTCATGGGGTGTAGGCATCACAATTAAGGCCAGAATTTGTTGCCCATCCATAATTGCCCTTCAGCCGATGACTTGCTTGTCTACTTCCAAGGGTAGTTAAGAACAAAATCTCATTTCTTTCCAGATTTTTCCCTGCCGTTCCCCACTTCAGTGCCTGTGCTATTTAACCACAAACAATTCAGGTTAACAATACAGTTTATTGCCATGTTACATCTTCAAAATGATATAGGTTAGCCCTTTCTATCGACTAGGCATGATGACAATGGCTCCTTATCAGCTGTTGGCTCACTGTTTGCCAATCTAGTGTTATTTAACACAAATATTTGTTTTAATTGTTACCATGTTTATTCATTTAAACTTGACGCTAAGAATATTTGTATGTAGAATGAACCAAACTTTGGTAGGTGACATTAAAAAAGGCATGCAAAAATTATCAACGAAATGCCCAGAATTCGCAACCATATTGTTATAAGATTTTCCCTGTATGATTGGAAATTCATAACATTGCATGATTAATTCTATTCTAAACAAAACATAAAGAAAATGATGTCGCAATTTTTAGACAGGGTAAAACATAAAGAAAAGAAGACCTGACAACCAGCAGAAATGTGTGCTCTTATAATGGAAGTATCCTGTCAAAAAAGTGAGCCGGGACGAATCTCACTGTGAATCAAAGTTTTTCCTAAACAAGACTTTATCTTATCTAGTGCCTCCTTTAAAACGTGAAGGGTGTGTGTGGGTGAAGAGGCGAGGCGTTCAACAGTAACACGGGATCAACGCTTTTGTCAGTAAATGGCTACAGGGTTTACTGTATGCAACTATTTATAGAGGACGGTTAGAGAGGGCATCTTTGAGAGAGGGCATCTTAGTTTGAATATTACAGATTCAGGCTCCAGTTCTTTCTGACCTAATATCAATATGTCACAGCTCTGTATGTAAACATGCAATATGTACACCCACGGTAAAGATTTAATTCATTTTACTCCAGTTTCCTCTTCCAGTTTGGGGTTGGTGGGGTGGGGAGGGAAAAGCTGGGGAGAGGATATTTATTACTCAAGATTGTTTGAAACAGGGTGCAAATCCTAAGATCCTACTCACAGGTCCATTAGCTGGATTCAATAATATTGCAGACTTAGTTAACTGATTAGTTGAAAAAATTGTTAATTTTAACTCTGTAGAAATAAATTGTTTATTGTATGATTTATGACAACAAATTTATAATTAAGGGGAAAATGAAAAAAAACTTAATATTTCCTGTATAAAAATTCTGTATCAGTTATAATAAGCCATAGGCAAAAGGGTATTTTTAATCATAGACTGTATTCTGAAAATTTAGTTTCTATCTGAGTTTTTAAACAAAGCTTCTAAGATGATAAGAAGACCCGTAAGTTGACTGAGGCTTAACTGCAGCAGGATGTATATACAATCTAAGGTTTTGCTATAGCACAACTCCGAAGCCCCTGAATTATGGTGCAATAGTACTTAAAATGCTTAGATTAGTAGGAACATAGAAACACTGACAAATTTAAATAAAAACACTTCGGAACTTGTGAATATAACATTAGTATAGCAAAGTCTATTCATGTAAATGTGAATTGGATAAATCTGTTCAGTAAAATATAGATAAAAACTAAATCCATTGTTTGTTTGTGTCAATTAACAGAATAATTTTGTTTTCCTCCAGTTAAAATAGACAAATTCATAGCCCAAAATACATTGATCATGAATTTTCTGTCACTTTGCTGGACTAAGTCACTTGCAATCACTGCAGGATAACTATAATTTATTAATCTACAAAATCACAGGTGACAAAAGTAATAAAAGCAGAAAATGCTGGAAAAAACTCAGCAAGTCTGGCAGCATTTCTGTTTCTCTCTCCACCAATCTGCCTAAACTGTTGGGTTTTTTTCTGGCATTCTTTGTATTTATTTCAGATTTTCGCCATCCACTGTATTTTGCTTCCACTAATAGTAATAAAACTGAATAGTATTTGCTGCCTTACCCAAATTTAAAAACAGAAAACATACCGGGTGTATAAATCCAAAGTGTGTGATCTGAGTTACACTGTTCATTCTCTTCACATTTATTTTCATTTACAAGTCTACGGAAGTTCTTTTTTTTAACTAAAGCAACATTATGACTATTTATCTTAAAGGAAACTGTGATGTAGCCATGTTGTAGTTGTTAGCTAGATATGCAGTTGGAATATTGCATTTTGTTGAGTAGCATTACAATAGTAAGAAAACATTTTTTAAATCAAAATTCTAACATTAATATTCAAGAAATGGCTTTTGAAGCACCAGCTATAATTGGTGGAAATTCTGGAAGGAGGAAGGACAGTTTAAAAGGCTGCAATGAATGATATGCAGGTGTGCGTGCCATGTGATACTTGGAGTCAAAAAGTACCATATGCCACAAATAAACCTATATTCAATCCATATGTGTGGTACAAGAAACTATTTGAATATTTCAGTACGGTTGAAAGTACGTAAGAAAGTGTATCTAAGGAAAGTTTACTAATATTTTACTCATTTTTTGGTAAGTTATTGTGCCCACAATTAAACACCACCAACAAAGTAATGTTTGCATTCGTGTTTCAGTTTGCATTTGTGAAATAACTACATAGGCCTTTACAAAAATACCAATAAAAATCAGGGACATTCAATGATGTCTATTGCAGTTTAATTATTATTTTCAAAATCTATGAAATTGCTTTTCGTGTACTTTTACATCAATTACAATAATAAACATTTCAATCATCTAACTAGTTAGATAAAATCAGATCAGCAGTAGCACAATACTTTATTTTAACTGCACATTAGCAATTAGGAGAATTTAAATTTATATATTGCCAAAATATATAAAAGTTTCAAACCAAATTTAAGACAAATTATTCTCAATGGAGTTGATATTTTACCTATTTTAATTTCCCAAAGAATTACTTAACTTCAATACATGAAGTAGCAGACCTCTCAAATTCTAATGGAAATACATTGTGATAAAATTCCAGTTAGACTTTAGGAGGAAAGAAAACACTTAAATGGCAAAACACAACTGCACTTTTGAACATGCTTGGATTTAGACATTTATGAAGTCCACAGAGATATTTTACAGTCCAGTTACACAGTTTGAACTCTTTTATGTGAATTCCTCTTAATAACCACTGCTGAAGAACAAATAACCATAGAAAGCAGCTCATTGAAGTTTAAAGGATGGGCACCAGAATCTGCAAACATAGCTCTCAAAACAGACTGGCTTAAAAACTAAAATGGTAAAAAAAATCTTAACCTATCTTTGTTTTTTCTTCTCTCGGGATCTAGCAGTTACAGCAAAATGAAACATTAGTTTTCAGCTATCTCAATTATTGACGTAGTGTTTTCTTCTCGATTGAAAATTTCTGCAATTGTCAATTTGCATTGGACTTTGTTTTTCTGAAATGCCACTGGATTATTTTACTACTCAGAACCTTAAAATAGAGGGTAGGTGGAGAGTTGTGTTTGTTAAATATCAAGCATCACTGTTTTGATACAGAAACATCATGAGATTTGACCTAACTAACAGGTGCCAGTAACACTGTACAATTGAAAAGCTATTATATTTTTAAACATCATTTCTAATAAAACATAGAAAATATCATATTTTATTCAAGTGCAATTAACTGAGGTATGTTGAACATAGGAAGTGTAGACCATTTAGCCTGCTCTACCACTTAATACATAGCTGTTCAAACACTTCAATGCCTCTTATCCGCATTATCCCCATAACCCTTTACACCACTGATAATCAAAAACTTATCAACCTCTACTTTAAATATACTCAAAGACTGAACTTTCACAGCCCTCCAGAATAGAGAATTCCAAAGATTCACCACTTCTGAGTGAAACAAGGCTCTCCTCATCTCAGTTTTAAATGACGACCCTCTTACTTTTAAATTGTGCCCTGCTTCTAGTCTCCGTAGTCAGGGGAAACATCTTTACCTCTGTTGACTGTGTCCAACCCTTTAAGTATTTTGTAGGTTTCAATGAGATCACCACCCATTCTTCAAAGCTCCAGAGACTACATGCACCCTTTGCCCCATAGAACACTCTGGCCATCTGGGAACATGTCTGGTGAACTGTTGGTGGACTCCCTCCATCATAACAATGTCTTTCTTGAGATAAGGAAACTAAGACTGCATACTGTAGTCCAGTGCTGACTAACCAATCCCCTACACTATTGAAGCAAGGCTTTGTTACTCCTGTACTTTTGTACTCTTGTAAAAAGTCCCATTAGCCTTCTGAAAAGCTTGTCCCACCTGCATGTTAGCCTCCGGTGACTTATTGACAATGCCATTTAGGTCCCTTTGTTCACCTCCAGTTTCTAATTTCTCCAAATATTTTGCACATCTGCTCTTCCTACTAAAGGTAACCTCATACTTTTCCAAATTACATTCCATCTGCCATGATCTTGCCCAAGCCCAAAGCCTCTGCAAATAGTTCTGAAAATGTTTTAAATCTTCCGTACAACTTGCATTCCTGCAGAACTTTGTAACATTTGGAAATATTACATTTGGTCCTGAAAGCTAGAGGCTAAGGATCTCTGCAGTATCCTACGAGTCACATTCTGCTAATGTGAGAATGACCCATTTATTCCAACTCTCTGGTTTCTGTCTGTAGTCAACCATTAAACTATGCCAGTACATTAACCTCTGCACCACATGCTTTAATTTTGATAGCTGACATCCTGTGGGCGACATTAGAAAAGCCAAAAAGAGCCCTCTGAAAATCCAAATATACTACATCCATCAACTCTTCTTTATCAATTTTGTTCATAGCAGCCTCGCAAACTCCATCACATTTGTCAAACACAATTTTCCCTTCATTATACCATGCTGACTATCCCAATCAGATCACTGTTATCTATGAGTCCATTTATCATACTCTTTATGACAGATGCTTGCATTTTTCTTTATTCCTGATGGAAGGCTGAGTGGTTTGTAGTTCCTCATTATATTCCCTTCTTTCTTTCTTAAATAGTGGTGTGACATTTGGATTCATCAAAGCTGCAGAAATCATGCCAGAATCTGGAAATTTGGAAGAGAATCACTATTGCTTTGATTATTCTCATAGTCAACTTCTTTGACACTCTGGGATATAGACTATCAGGTCCTGGGGATTCATTAACTTTCAAACTCCTTTATTCCTCAATTTTCTTACTCAGAGTAATTTCTTTTAACTCTTTATTCTCCTAGTCACGTGGTTCTCTAAGTCTGAGCGATTTGTCTTGTGTTCTTCAGCGAAGACAAGCGCAAAATAATCATTCCCAATTTTAAATTCTTCTCACTGTTTCTAATGGACTCATATGCATCTTAGCCAAACATTTCCATATACCCACAGAGCTTTTAGAATCCTTTCAGTGATTTTTGTTGGATTACATACATACTTTATTCTTTTCCTTGGCAGTTTCTCAGTGCTCCTCTGCTGTTGCTCTTGTTGCTTTGCTTTTTCCCAATCCTCATATGTATTACTATTTCTGGCTATTTTCTTTAACTCTTATAAAATCCTTAACTCCATTGTCAACCACTGTTGACTAATCGTTCTTGAATTTTTGCACCTTGAAGCTAAGTTGCTGTAAACCATATAATAGTTCTTTAAAGGCCATCTATTGCCTATGTACAGTCATTTCTTTTTAACGTAATTTTCCAATCCAGCTTGTACATCAAGCTTTCATAATTTCTCTTATTCAGAGTTTGACTACTATTATTCTTAAATATTAATATGTTTGAAGAAGTAAATCAAAGTCTGGATGTGATTTTATTTCTTATACAGTTGAGTCTTTGCACTGTCACTCAGTAAAGTGGAAGTTAACACTATCGGCATTTAACAAACATCACAGAGTTTGGTCTTTTCTGCAAGCTTTCTTCTTAGGTCTCAGGTAGATAACTTCTGCAACAAGATATCTGTTAAGCAGGAAATTTAAATATTAAACTCTAATCAATTCTAGATCTTATACCTTGAAGTGTGTTCCACTGAGTCATTTCTTTTCACAAATGTCACTGTCTCCTAACATGATAAATAGACAAGGCTGGTCAAAAGAATGAAATGTATTGAGTATGCACCAGGAGTGGCTCATCTCCAAACACTTCAAAGCTTTTGCATTTTCTACTAAATTTATATAATCATGCAATGGAGTATCTGTCATTTTTCATGATGGATGAAACTGCAAAATCAAACAAGCTCAACACGAGCAGTCCCATTGATTGGCATTTTATTTTTATTTATTCTTACATGGAATATGGGCATCACTGTCTAGGCCTGCATTTATTTGCCCATCTCTGATTGGACTTAAGAAAGTGATAGTGTGTCACCTTCTTCAACCACTGCAGTTCACTTGGATAGAGCCACACCCTCAGTCCTGTCAGGAAGATAGTTCTGAGAGTTTGACTCAGCAACAGCGAAGGAACAGTGAGACAGTTCCAAGTCAGGATGGTGTGTGGTTTGCAGGGAAGTTGCAGGTGACAGCATTCCCAAACATTCCACTGCTCTTATCCTTCTAGGTATTAGAAGTTGCTGGTTTGAAAAGTGCTACTGAAACAGACTTGGTGCGTTGTTGCAATGAATCTTGCATCGCTTTGCCAACGGTGCAGAGAGCAAATGTTTAAAGTGTTGAACAGAATGTCAATCAAAATGGACTGTTTGTTCTGGTGTCAAGTTTTGAGTGGGATATCCCTCTTTGTGATATTAATTTTCATTTCTTTACTTGGTCAAATTCTTAGTATTTTCTACCAAATGCTATATGGTATCTGACAGTTCAAGATGGTTCACTGCTTCTTTCTTTGGGCAACTAATGACAGTAATCAATGCAGCTTTTTTGGTATTGATCACAAGCACAAAGTGAGGTATAATTATTTTCTGAATTTACAAATTTACGTGAACATATGAATAGGAGTAGGAGTAGAGTGGAAAAATAAGAGGCACAAAGAAGTGGGAGAGGGAGGTATCACCAGGTTAAGAAATAATAAGATATTAGGTAGAACTAGAGTAACAGAAAATACAATGAGATCTTAAATTGATTACACGTGCAAATCATAAAAATGCATAGAGGGTGGTAAATAATATCCATGATTTGCAGTCTCAGTTAGCCAGATGGGATCTTGACATTTTAATGATGCAACAAAGGCAGGACTTGGTACTAAATACCCTTGGAGAAGTGTATTCTTAAAGATAGGGAAGGAAAGCAAGGAGGAGGCATGGCCATATTCGTTCAACAAAAGTTGAAGTGTTGGAGGGAGAGATGATCCTGCAAGGATCAGAAACAGAATCATAGTATGCTGCTCCTAATGGTGAATCCAAAGATTTGTGCCATTAATGTTCTCTTGCGCTTTCCTGCTTGGTACACAATTCTAGTTAAAATACAAAATGCTGTAGTAGGAGACACAGGTGATCCTGCAGCAGGACAGCTTGATATTGTTGAAACCCAATATCAGCTGATAACGCAAATACGGAAAGCTATAAAGTAACCTCCTGATCAAAGAAGGAGGGCTCTGCAACACTACTAGAGTACTCCAGTGGTTATCAGAGTCCCATATTCATTACAAGTTCATTTTTAAAACCCTTTAGAATCTCAGCCTCACTCCTGAGATGTCTCTCCATATCATTCTCCTTCTTACTAATAGGTCTGCATAACAAACCCCACCTCACTGTCAGCCCCCTCCAATTGTTTCCTCTCCCTGGTATTACGGTCTGTTTGTCATGGGCTGATCAACAGCACTTTCTTTTCTAGTTGCCTCCATAACCTATGACTCACTTTTTGATTAAAAGTTTAACAGTGCTTTGACTATATTCTATGACTCATCATCCACTGCTCTCCCAGGAAAAGAAACGTAAAGGCTAATTATCCTCTGAGAGTAAATAAAACCCTCTCATCTCAGTCATAGATAATGGGAACTGCAGATGCTGGAGAATTCCAAGATAATAAAATGTGGGGCTGGATGAACACAGCAGGCCAAGCAGCATCTCAGGAGCACAAAAGCTGACGTTTCGGGCCTAGATGAAGGGTCTAGGCCCGAAACGTCAGCTTTTGTGCTCCTGAGATGCTGCTTGGCCTGCTGTGTTCATCCAGCCTCACATTTTATTATCATCTCAGTCATAAATGGGAGACCCTCATTTTTGAACTGTATTCCCTAGTTCTAAACTGTCGCTCCTCACCCCTGAAGGGGAAACGTCCTCTGACTATTTACTCTTCGGATCTTATATATTTCAATAAAGTCTCCTCTCATTCTTCTGAACTCTGATGGCTATAGGTCCTTTCCATCCTCCTTGGTAAAAAAGAAGACCAGAGAAGGTGACTTCGTGAGTACAACAGTGCAATAAGAGAAAGGGAAGAACAAAGTCAACGACAAAGATATTTGAAGCAGATGAAAAATGAAGTGAAGCTATTTGATAAAAAGAAGGCTGGCAGGTGGCCCTAACAGCGGTCTTCAAAATTATCAAAGGCATTGATAGAGTGATTACAGAAGGAACATTTCCTCTTGTAGGGAAGAGGCCATCAGAATTAGAGCCATCAAAATATCCAATAGGAAATTTAAAAGAAACACAAACAGTGGTAAAACTGTGGAATTCACTGCTACAGAGAATGGCTGATATGCACTCAAAGATGCATTTAAAGTGGAAAATAAATAAGCATGTAAGGGAGAATAAAATGATCCATTTCTGTGCCTTGTATCCTATATAATCAAACCTGTTCAACCTTTCCTCACAAGTCAACACCATCATAGCAGAAATCAGGTAAGTGAATCTTTGCTGCACAGCTTCAAAGGCAGTTACATCCTTTCCTCAGTAAGGAAACCTAACAATATTCCAGATGCCTTCTCACTAAGGCCCTGTATAACTGTAGCAACACTTCCCTACATTTGTACTCAATTTCCCATGCAATAAACACCAGCATTCCATTTGTCATCCTAATCATCTGCTGTGCATAATGCTTTGTGATTCATGAACAAGGAAATTCAGATTCCCCAGTTTCACAGAGTTTTAGAACATAGAACATAGAACAATGCAGCGCAGAACAGGCCCTTCGGCCCTCGATGTCGCGCCGACCTGTGAACTAATCTAAGCCCTCCCCCGACACTATCCCATCATTATCCATATGCTTATCCAAGAAAGCAACTTTAGCTCCATGTAAATAATATGCTGCTTTTCTATTCATTCTGCCAAAGTGTAAAAATTCATCTTTTCCAACATTTTTTCCTTAACTAGTTATTTTGTGGATTCCATCTCTTCTCTTTGCAAATTACTTCCCTGACTATTTTTATATCAGCAACAAACTGACCTATATACAATTATTCTCTTCATCCAAGCTTCTGACACAGATTGTAAATAGCTAAGGACTCAGCACTGATACATGGCATTCGAGTAATTTCCAAACCAAAAATGACCATTTATTGCCTGCCTCTATGCTTCATGTTTGTTAATTAATCCTCTATGTATGCTAACAACTAGTATATATAGACAACAAATAATACCTCCCATATCTTTAGCTCCTTTTTAAAATCTGTACATAGGATATGGGTGTCACTGGCTCGGCCAACATTTATTGACCATCCCTAATTGCCTTAAGGAGATGGTGGTGAGGCATGATCTTGAGCACTGCTATGCACTAGGGGATGGGAACAGTCACTTCTTCTTCTTTGGCAGTCCTTTCCAACCAGGGAGAGGTGACTTTGTCTCACTCTGGGATTGTGGTTTCTGAGGTGACTAAATAGTCCAGTACTGGAAACACATACACTACCTACCCTCTCTCTGATAGGGTTTGATGAGGTGCAGAAGGGGTACATCTGCCCACTTCTTTCACTGAAGGCATATTGCCTCCACCATTGCCTAACAGAGGCATTAGAAATGGTTGGCACCTTTGTCGATGGTACTTCTCCAGTTTGGGTGGTTTTGGGCAAGGGGATTCCCACTTGTCTGTGGAGATATTGCCCTTCATTTTGAGGAAGATTTTAAGGATGTCCTTGAAGCATTTCTACTGCTGTCCTGGTAACCACTTGCCATGACAATGCTTGAGGTCAAGTGTATGTTTTTGTGAATTTTGTGTTAGGCACGCAGGGCGTGACCAAACACACTGATGGAACATAACCAGTGCTTTGATGCTAGCGACGATGGCCTGGAAACTGAAACTGGCAGTCTGTCTTGCCATTGAATTTACATGATTTTGTGAAGGTACTGCTGGCAACATTTCAGTTGGGTTTTAAGGTGCCTGCTCACATTGTCCTGTCTCCCATCACATAGAGGAGGGCAGAGACATTGCTTCCGTGTAAGCCAGGAGCCTGATGCTCGGTTTGAAGTATTTGCCATCAAATGCTGCACTGGAGGCGATGTTGAGTTTCTTGTTGATTTCTGCCCTCACCTTCCAAGTATGAGAACTGATTCATGTTCAGCATTCCCTCTAATTTTCTTACAAGCTAACTGAGCCTCCAAGGTCATTGCATGGCAACAACATCAGGAATCAGAAGTCAATGCTGTGATCAATGTGCTAATACCCATCACGATATGTGGAACACGAGAACAGCTGTACACATGCACAACTGTGCAGTTTAGAGGGAATGTTGTCACTACTGTCTTCTGGTTGACTGTGGATCTTGATAGTTGGGTGTGCCATTGTAGGTGCAGGTTGGCAGAGAACACTTGTCTTCAGGATATTTAGTTTAAGGCCCATTCTCTTGTATGTCCCCATGAACACTTCAATAATGGTTTGAAGCTTGGCCTCTGAGTGTGTGCCAAGCACAAGCATTGTCTATGTACTACAGTTACACTTCAAAGGCTGAGCACACCAAAGAAATGTTAGGAATGGAGGTCCTTGATATTGACCCAGAAGCATCGATATGGCAGTGACACATAATCCATTGAGAAACTAACTTTTGGTATTGGTGAGAAGGAGGTAAAAATTACAAATGGAGACAAAGAGGGAAAAGTGCTGAAGAAATATCCACATGTTTGATAAAGGAAGATGAAGGAAGAGCTGGAGAATATTTTAAGTCTGTATATAATCTGTTGCCCAGTTAAGCTTCAGCAGATCTTAAATTCCATCGTATGTATAATCAGATTGCAATTATTGAATCTATACATGTTACAAAGCTGATATCTTCAAACATACCGTTGAGGTTTAACTCGACCTGACAATGGGCAATTGAAATAAAATGGAAAAATAGGCAGCAAATGTTGGGAAAACAGACATTTTTGCCTGGGTGATTGCCTTAAGATAACAGGCCAGCTTGATGCCTGGGCCAAGGGTTTAAAGGGGGATCGTTGCAGTTGCCCATATGTAAAGAGAATTGTTAGTTGAGGCAGCAGCTTCCACAGTCAGAATCATAGCTTTTGGACTCATGGCAATCTGAGAAGACAATGAAGTGACAATAGCTATCTTAGTGGGAAACAAAAAGCTTGTTATCTAGCAGAGTGTGGAAGGGAAAGTCTGATCTCACCATAATGAAAGGCTTCTTAAGTGACTGCCATTACATATTATACTAATGGTTGTAGCTAGTAGACAGAAGGCCCCATCCCTTCAGCAGTGGGGTTTGAAGGACAAATAGTATAAACACCAAGGACTGAATGGCACTTAATAAAAAGTATAAACAGACAACCTTGTGAAAGGACACCGGCAAACAGACAGCATTGTCAGAGGGCAATTGCAAAGTATTACTTAGTCATTGTGATGTCAGGAAAATAAATAATCACAGGTTGACAAGGTACCAAACAGTATCCAGTCGGTACGATACAGCTGGCAAATGTCTGGGGAACGGCATAACGGTCAGAGGGGAGGTGCCAAGCATTGATGTCAATATTGCATGTATTCATTGTAATGCAGAATATATAAATATCTTGTACTTTATTGGGAGAGGGTGAGTGTCTTGGAGTTGGGGGTCTCTAGTGACCTCTTCCAGGCTGCTTGGTAAGGAACTCCGAATAAACACCAATCTGTGCAGCTAAAGGGAGAACCCAGACTCCTCTTTAGAACCTCTCTGCGGCAACAACAGCCACAGATGTGTGGCTTGGAGTGGACCTCGCACTTTGTGATCCTCCCATAAATCTGCTGTCCTTGTCCTTCTAGGTAGTAAAGGTCATGGGCTTGGAAAATATTGTCAATAAAGATTTGGTTAATCTTATTTTGTGAAGAAGGCTTTGATATGGTAGACTTTCTAAATACCCTTTGAAAATTCAAGTGCACAACATTTATCCACCTCGTTTGATGCTTTCTCAATAACTCTAATAAAATTGTCAACTACAATTTCCTTTTCACAAATGTGTTTTGACTTTGCTTGATCTGATGATTTCCAAACTGTAACCCCCTTATCATCTGAGATAGTAGGAACTGCAGATGCTGGAGAATCTGAGATAACAAGGTGCAGAGCTGGATGAACACAGCAAGTAAAGCAGCATCAGAGGAGCAGGAAGGCTGACGTTTCGGGCCTAGACCCTTCTTCAGAAATTCTTCATCCTTGATATTGACCCAGAAGCATCGATATGGCTGTGACACATAATCCATTGAGAAACTAACTTTTGGTATTGGTGAGGAGGAGGTAAAAATTACAATTGGAGACAAAGAGGGAAAAGTGCTGAAGAAATATCCACATGTTTGATAAAGGAAGATGAAGGAAGAGCTAATATCATGATCTATATTAATGACCTATACATGGGTGTCTATGACACAATTTCAAAATTTGCAGATGGCACACAGCATGGAAGAATTGGATCTGGAGTGGGTAGGATAACAGAATGAGATGGGCTTTTGGAAGGTGAATGTGCAGAAAAAAAATTTTCAGATTGGTTTCAGTTAGAAGTGACTTTACTTAGTTGGATGGATTACAGAAGCTGAGGCTGATCTCCCTGCAGCAGAGACGGAGATGCTAACCTGGTCTTGCTGCATATGGTCACAGATTTGCTTCAGTATCTGACAAGTCTTAATTGAAGATGGGTCCTCCCTTGCAAATTCTTCTTTATAGTAGGAATATACTTATGCTGAGCATTCTGAAATATCTTCTTAAATGTCTACCACTGCATTTCCATTGATTTATCCCATAGCCCACTATGCCATGAGCTTTCCTGGGGCCCAGAGACAATGCTGAGAGCTGCTAGGGCAACTCCATCCAGACCGTACAGCACTATGCCACCACATCTGGTGGATGTCAGTGAGACAGGAACGGTGATGATGGCATCAGGGACATTATCTATGAGGTCTGATTCCCGACTACATCCTGCTGTTTCTTGGCCGGTTAAGAGGCAGCAATCCTAATTTTACCACAAACATCCAGATGTTGGTGAGGAAATCTTTGCAAGTTCAACAGGGCTGTGTTTGCCAATTCTAGTGCCTAGGTTGGTAACAGTTGGTTAGTTTGGGTTCATTCCTTTCTTTAGACTTTGCAGTGCTTGCTACAACCGAGTGGCTGGCTAAACCATTTCGGGTGACAGTTAAGACTCAAGCACTGTGAGTCTGAAGTCACACATAGGTCAGGCCAGGCAGGTATGACAGATTTCCTTCACTAAAGAGCATTTTTGAATCCATGTTCCCAGAACATTAGCCTTGACTTCTGGATTAATGATGGTATTCGCAACACTGCCTCCCCTTTGAATACACAGGAAGAAATTATTCTCGAATTGGGCAAACGCAAGAGCCAGAGAATACCAAAGTATTGGACTAACTGAGTTATTCTTGCAAAAGGTCATATGAGCAAAATGGCCAATAGTTTCCTTCTGTGACATAGCCATTCTGTAATTCAACACTATAAGTTTGTAATGCCATTCAATTAGATCCTAGCTGATTTGCAACCCAGTATATTTTTCTGGGCCCCATATTCATTTTTATGCTTGGCTAACTGAAATCTGTCAGTTGCAATTTTAACAACTGATTTAGCATGACTGGCCATTTGCAAAAGAGTTTCAAACATGTGGCACCCTTTGCATTCAGAAGTGTTTCCTGATGTGCCTCTCGAACAATCTGCCTCTTAGATTTTTCATTCTGCTCCACGGTTCTAGACTTCAGTTTTGGTTCTTTATGGAGTGATGGAAGAGTACAGAGATTAAGTATTAACCTAGGTGAGATCTTCAAGGCTACGGAACACTCCGATAAGTTACATAACACTACATTGTTTTCCCTAGTTTGTTTAACAAAAACAGGAGGGCATAAATTTAGGATTGCATTGTAAGGAACCACATTGCAGTTTCAGAAGCAACTTAATTTATGGCGAGAATAAAGCCTTAAACAAAGTAAAGCTGTAAAATATAGTTGTTTATATTTCACACCAACTTTTTTTATGTTCATTTTGTTTTATTCTTCTCATACTAAGTGGTTTGGAAGTAATTAACCCGGGGAGAACTTTTATTTAGTCCTTTCATAATACCCTCCATTTTGTTACATTGATGAATTTATTTATTCTTTTGTGAACAATTTGCTCTTCAAGCAGTGGGTGATAAGGGGGTGGTTAGCTCAGTTGGCTGGAATAGCAGGTTTGTAATGGAGAGTGACAAGGTTACCATGAAGGAGTCTCCTTTTCAACTTGTCTGAGGTGTGACAACCCTCAAGTTAAACTACCACCAGTCATCTCCCTGTCCAGGGAGAACAGTCCTGTGATCTATGGTGACTTTACCTTTACCTTGCAGGTAAATCTACAGTAATGTTAGTGAGAGAGTTCTAGAGAGGTGCTCTGGTGAAAATGAAAGATATAGTTCCAAGTCAGGATGGTCTGTGGCTTGGAGGAGAACTGGTAGAAGGTGGTCTCCCTATGCAATTACTTTCTTTGTCCTTCCAGATGTTAAAAGTCACAAGTTTGAAAGATTCTGCTGAAGAAATCTTGATGCGTTGATGCAGTGCATTTTGTGTCGGTGGTGGAAGGTGTAAACACTTACCAACCAAATGGGTTGTTTCATCCTGGAAATGCTGAGCTTGACAAGTGTTTTTAGAGCTGCGATCACCCAGGAAAATGGAGAGCAGTGTATCACACTGCTTTGCTCCTTGTAAGATGGGGGCAGATGCTGGGGACAGGAGGTCAGTTACTTTATTTATCCAAGCTGTTACTATTAATCGGATATGAACAAATAAATGCTATATTTTCTGATAATTATGTTCTCCCAAGACTGTAAATTATAAAAGGAATATGAATCAGAGCATTACTACTTACAATGGTTCTTCAGCACTTTTAAAATGGTTAATGTGGTAATTATGGTATCAATGCAGGATGTGAACATATTGCTGAAGTATTTCTGCAACATAAATAACTCCAGACATGTACTAGCTCCAGTCGCTCATTGTACCAAAGCTTTCCAGACCTTTTTTATGCAGCTTTTACACGGGCACCCTGCCCGTACATTTCATGCAAGTACTGCACTGTACTGGAATGAGTAACACACTCAGTTTACTAACTTTCAAACCCCACCATGCAACGCTAACTGACTTGATCATGTTATTGCATAAAAAAAAAACAAAGGAGGCTTATTATCAATTGACTTTACATGACAAACAACTCAACAACTTCTTTTCTCCCAATCATCCACCATATTGTCAAATAGTCGTAGAACACTCAAGTTCAAGTAAAATACTTTGTTTGTCATTATGAGAAGGATATTCACAGCAACACTACAGAATGCAGCCAAGTGCACATCAGTGCCATCTGCTCACACACACTTTCACTAATCAATCAACCATTCAAGCAGCGAGAAAAGTCAGCAGTGAAATGGATGGGGGGGGGGTGGTGCTGGCAGTGGGGCAAATGAAGGAACTTACAGCTGTTCATCTGATGCTGAATAAGCAAGATCCTTAGCTTAAACTACACAAAACACAGCATGGAAATCTTCTGGGAATCAATATTTTGTTTCTAACTAACGAGCAGGATTGGGAAATACACTGCAGCTTACATATTCTTTCCAAGTACCATTTGCCCGTGATTTATGAAAAGGAAGTGACTTCTTTTTTCTCTCCACAATAGGCATGAAATGCTGCTGACCAGTTCTAGTAATGGCCATTTTGAACATTAAAATACTACGGTTCATTACACTTAGAACACAGTTTCGCATGTGGGATCTCACACACATACATACATGTGTGAATGCACCCACATAATGAAATGATTATCCAGAAATGGAAAAGCAGCCACTATTTTCTTCTTGCTTGAAACTAAGGGTGCTAAGGCTACCTGCAGTAATGCATTCTACTTGGAATGAAAGCAATTAATGTAGCACAGATAGTGGAGAAGATTAGAACACACTTTACAGGAATGGTTTTCCATACACTGTGCAGTCTATTCGCATGTTGAATCATTCATTAACTGAACTAAACTTGACATAATGGAAAGCTCCACCCTAACTTTATTTTGGTGCTTTCCTGTTGTGGTGCTGTATCACTCATTTACCATTCACTAAAGTGTACCTTTAGCCATTAACATAACCTGGTAGCACTGATAAAATGCTTTCAAATGAAGCGTTACAGAATATAACTGATAGGACAATGATCCTATGTGATAATGGATCTGCAGAAATCCACACCTATAGTTTATTATGAGAAACATTCTGTATTCATTGAACTGAGTTTAGGTTAGCTCGAGATAGAGAATTTGATGATTAGCTTCAAGAATTCTCAGCTTTCAAAGTTGAGATATAACCACAGCCTTAGTAATCATGAAGCATCTTGCATTTCTTTCGTGTCTCTGCTCCTGAAAGTTCCCCCTTGTCAGTAACCATTCTGCATATTTGAGCCAGTGGATAGAATTTAATCTGAGGGAGCTGGAAAAGTGATGGGTGGGGCTACTGCATAGAGTTGGAAGCTCACTTTTAAGTTCCCAACATTAGGTCAATAGCATAGGATACTGCCAGCAGTGGCTGGAATTTGAACAGCTCTTTAGTAGCCTGCAGTGAAAAACTAACTGTCATGAATTTGTATGCTATAGTTATTCAGATGTAAGGGACGGATTTTGTTTGTAGCAAGAATGTCAAAAATCCTGTTAACTGTAAGTCCCACCTCACATGTGCACTTCCATTTTTGTGGATTGGGTTTTATGGTAGCCTTATGATTCAATCATTTGAACATCCAGTCATCTCCACTTAAATGGATTTTGTTTTCCCAAATATCTATGGGGGCCTTGTGGGACAATGGTAGTATCCCTATCACTGAGCCAGGAGGCCCATCTTAAGATTTCACCTGCTCCATCACATATCACATAAAATAACTATCCGAACAACCTGCAACCTAGAGTGCACAAAACATACCAAGGCACAGCAGGTCAGTTCCATTGAATTTATTTGGATAGTCAGATTACCCATTCCAAGAGGTGATGAATCCCTGTGGATATGGTCCCAGATAATCATGGCCAGGTGGATTGGAATTCAATGTTAGGGGATGCACAGGCACTAGAGGGTGGGGACAGTTACCCTTGGAGGATAAGAGGAACAGTTAGCTTTGGTAATTGCAAAGTGTAGACAAGACCATGCCTTAAAAAAAATAAGCCATGTCAAGACTGACAAAGAATTATCAATGCACTGTGAAAGATATTACAGTATCTAAATTGTCCAACTTCATAGAATACAAAATATTGGTTTTCATAACAGATTATTCAAATGATTTCCAATGAATTTAATGTTTTTAATCAGCAAAATCTGTTTAAGTAGTCATCAATAGATACCTAACTTTATTCAGCATGGCCCCTGAGGTTAGCCCACGGCTCTGTCTTCTGAGAAAAAAAAAGAATGAGAGGGCACAGATTTAAAGTGATTGGCAAAAGTAGCTTATATGAAGTGAGAAGAATCTTTTTCACACAATGAAAGATTCAGAACTGGTATGCACTCTTTGGAAGTAGAGTGGAGGCAGATTTGATTCAGGCTTTCAAAACTGCATTAGGTGATTATGTGAACAGAATAGATCTACAAGGGCAAGGGGGAAAGGCAGGAGAATAATGATAGGTTATAATGCTCACTGGGGAGCTGGCACAGACACGATGGAGTCAAGGCCCTCCTTCAATGTGGTATCTCTTCTGTGATTGAGACTTACACTTCAAAGTAACACCATTCATTATACTAAACACTACTATACATGGTCATCATAGATATATCCAGGCTCTGATCTTATAGTTATATTAGGTAAAGCCGAATTTATCATCTTCATGTGTTCATGCCCATGAGTCAGACTCATTCTCACACTACAGTCTAATTAACACACCCCCCAACAAAATTCCATTTACATTCAGTGATGCGCAGCTCCATGTTATCAGCACAAGATTGCTCCCAAAGCCCTTCCACAACAAACCACAGCCAATGCTGATGGCAAGCATTAATTCCCTTTCCTCATTGAAAGCATTGACGTTAATTTTCCTATCTTTTGCTATCCTCATCAGTTCACATGTTCAGGCTGGAAGTGCTTTCATTCTATAGTGGAAAAATCACTGCTTCCCAGATCTACCCACCCTTTTCTCTGTAGATAAATAAACCAAAAACATTTTTCTGGTATCAAAATCTGAACACTTCAAAGTTACTTTGGTTTTGAAAACCCTGGATAACTACCAGCATTTAACTGATACCAGGAGTTCTGCATGACTGATTACAAACAAAACAAAAGTGGTGGTCACATTCAACTTGTCATCAAACATGGTTGATTTGCCATTTACAATGCAGTGAGTTTAACATTCTAAAATAGTCTTTTGTAAAAATAATCTGCAAATGCACATTAATTAGACCTAGAAAAATGGACCAAATTAGATTCTAATGTCTTTTTTCCTGCAGCACTACTACATTATGAACTGAATTACATCAGGGAACAGAAAATTGCATTTACCATAGTATTATAAAAGATCAAGTGGAATGATGCAATTGCTCTCACAAGATTATGGTAATCAAATCACTGGTTCTAATGATAGAAATCTAATACATAACCACTTTTCCTTTTACAGAAAGATCACAGTACTCAAATACTGCAGGTTGTTTTTTAAACTAAGGCTGTAAAATTATAGGCAGATGTTTATTGTGTATCCGAACTGCCATGAAGACATCATTACTGCCTCTCCCACCTAGTCGTGACTTCCTGAAATTAATTCTGGCATTCAATACATTTGACAAGTTTTTCTATTTGTCAGGGGAAGGAAAGAACATTTCTACATAAGACAGTTTTTGACAAACAATCCAGATTAATAACTTCCTTTGCAAGTTTCAGTTTGAAACCTGATGACAACATAGAGTTGAATGTATATACATGAAAAAAATGTGCAAAATGGTCTTTATTTTTATAATGTCGTAAACATTATCTGCAGCACGGAACACAACATGGAAGATTTTATGAGCATGATATATGTAGTTGTGTACTGATGGACATTTTTATCAGCATTCATTAGCACTTGACTAAACTAGCTGTGAGGGATTTTATCTTAATGTAAAAAGGCTTTGATGTTTCTGCTCTCAGTAAATACTGCTGTTAATGTATGTGGTACAATTTTACGAGCTGTTTAATCACGTGATTTAATTTTGGATGCTTCCTGGCACTTTTTCAAAATATTTTCTCCATCAGATACACAATTGTGTGTGATATTTAGCTTAGACATTATCTGTACAATATAGAAATGTAGTACATTACATATACAATGTTTCTATATACTGTGCAGAATAACAACCTCGAGTATAGCCCACAAAATAGCACAACCTATGACTGTAAATATACTTCTCACAAAAACCATAATTTCAAACTATTGATATGCTGCTATTTTAATTTGCTCATTAAATACGATTATAAGATAAAACCGTATCAAGAAAAATGTAATCATTTTGAGGTATGGAACTGTGCTTGTATATAAATTGTAACATCACATAATTTTTGTAGGCAATGGAATATGGTACTTCACATGACAGCTTACACTGTATCTGAAATTCTTGGTGCAAAGGACAAAGTTTCAAAGAACACATATGTAGGGCTGTATTTTACGAGCCAGAGAAGCAGTAAATGAACCTCTGCCACTTGTATTCCCTTTGAGCTTTTGGGTTAACACAGGGGACTGATGGACAGCTGCACCTCGTGTTCCTAAAACACACAGAAGTACCAGCAAGCAAACAAGACATTGCATTATTTTAATACACTGCAGAAACACTATTCTTCTGATAAAATGCAATAGATTTAAAAATATAGGAGTCAGATGGATAGATGGTGGGCTAAAACTGATTTAGCAGTACAAAATAATGAATTGGTGCTCCTCATTAAATTTTCGACTGAAGTTCACACAGCAAGAGGTCAAACTCAAAAACAGAAATTGCTGGAGAAAGTGAATTGAAGAAGTGCCATTGGTCCCAAAAAATTAACTCTGCTCTCTCCCCACAGATGCTGAGTTTTTCCAGTAATTTCTGTTTTTGTTTCAGATTTCCCACACGCACAGTTCTTTTTCTTTAAAGAGAGCTCAAACTCTTTTGGGGATCTTTTCCTAGCCTTACCTTTAATTTCCTTGTCTTTGAATTTAAAATCTTGACAATGTTTTTCAAGTTAATGGAAAATACAAACTAGTGTAAAAAAAAGTTGGTCACCAGATCACATTTTGTGTTCTTGAAGGAACAGCATGGGTGAAAGCCCAGGACACCCGTCTAATAATTTTGTAATAGCTTAACAACGAACCTACATTCCACAACTTCTAATCAACAACTTAATATGTAATGAATGCAGCAATTCAATTTTCCACCAATTGTGGCTGCTGTGGGTTGCATAAAATATTAATGTATGGTTCACTGAGATGCAGCCTGGTCCAATCCATCAGATGGATGCCTGTCACTGCAGGAAGCATCCTTGCAGCAGCATTCCAATGAAAATTGCCAGTTTCCTCCAAAGTGCAGCATTTAAATGCGGAAGTGTACTGTAAATGGACCAGATGATGCACCATGATGATGTACAGTGGCTCGCATGTGTTGAATGCTGGCATCCTTAGACATAGGGTGCACAAGGCTGCAGCTAAGCTACAGGTCTTGAGGTGCTGGTACTGCGTGTCCAAGATGGAGGCCCGAGGAGCAAGTGGTGAACTGGAGTCACTAGGTACCTGCTTTGAATTTCATATTGGGAATCCTCGGTGTCTAGTTCCTATCCAGCTTGTGGTAGAATAGGACAGTGCATTTTAATGAGGTCATATTAAGTAATAAAAAGGACGACAATGAGTGGTAATCCCAATTAATGGGATCTCACTATTCACTCACAAGAATCTTGTATCAACATCCTGAGCTTCGTTGGAAAATACCAATTTGTTGCTCCTAATGTTCAGAAAAATCTTGCTCAAATTCTTACAGAATTCTCCCAAAAATTCCTTGCCATTGTCCAAGTCATTCAAGTCCTGGAAAGATTTTACCCACTATATTCCCTTACCTGTCTATCAGGTATTAATGTTAGGAACATAATGAATCTTGGCACATGGATAAAACAGACAAATAGGTTACTGACTGAAATTTACCAAAAATTGACAAACTGCTAGTTTCGGCAAGGGTTTCTCTCTGTGAGCTCCTAACAGACATCTCACGTATTTCTCTGAGACAGTAAGAACTGTCGGTGCTGAAGTCAGAGATAACACAGATAACTTTCCTGCTCCTCTGATGCTGCCTAGCCTGCTGTGCTCCTCCAGCTCCACACTGTGTTATCACATATTTTTCTGCTGCTCACCATGTTACGCAATCACTACACGTCTATGGAATCACGTTTCTGTGCATTCAGTACCAGTGTAGTACTTACCACTGCCGAGATTTTCTGGGATTCACACTATCAGCTCCATATTTCAGGCCTTGACCTGGACCAGGTCAAATGTTACCAGGCACAAATAGCCCTTTGCACATCATAAAGTGGTAGGGAAACAAACAAAACAAAAGCACGCGTGCGCGCACACACACACACACACACACACACACACACACACACACACACACACACACACACACACACACACACACACACACACACACTACTGTGTCTGCACTCTGTCTCAGACAGGGGTTTGTGTAACAAAGTAATCAATCACTTTCACAGAGGGTAGCCCTTAACCCTACTTTGAAATGGAACAGGAACATGGAAGTTCCCAAGGATAATGGCAGTGTCTAGGGCACCAGACTTTAAAGATTTGGTACCAATGGTCACAACTGCCTTGTACATTGATGGAGCGGAATTCATTTCCTTTGATAAAGTCTGTAGTGCTATGATAATAATGTAACATATGGTCAGCTATTCACACCCTGCAGGAGGGAGAAGCCAGCCACATTGTTAAAACCTGCTGCCAGGGACTGCAGTACTGACCTCTTCAGGGAGGAACCAGATGAAGCAGTGTGATCTGCACAAAGTGCATTAGTAATGCTTTGATACATTTGTGTGTTGAGAATCGAGAGATACCACACAGTGGATTATCAGAAGCAAAATATTTAGTGCAGAGTCTTCTTGAAAGCCCCTCGGATAGCATAAACACTCACCCAGTCAGGTCGTAAGTCCAACACCATCAGATGACATACTTCAGGGAAGGTATCCAAAGTTATCCTCAGTAGGTGGTAGCAATGTGCCTTGCTTAACTGGAAGGAAAGGCATTAAGGACGATAGATAGCGGGGCCTCCTGTACCACCTCCACATCTTGAGGGAGTCTTCAGTTGGGACTGTTTCATACAGAGGCTTTTCAGTCACTGCTGGATGTTACTGTTGGTCCTGGGCTTCCTGGTGCATCAGTTCAATCTCAATTTCTCTGCGTTTTTGTTGCACCACAGTTACAGTGACAATGATCCATCAGTCACAGTTCTGTCGAAACTGTGTAGGTAACACTAGAAACAGAACTGTAATTAGCATTTACGTCACTCACAAATGACGGCGTAGTACATACCTCCATACAGTGGAACATGGAGAACTCTGACAAGAAGGGCCCTGGAGTACCTATTCAAGAGCTCTTGGACATATCTGTACTGATGTATACAGTACAGGCCACTTTGCACAAATACAGTAGATGATGGTAAGAGAACTAGGAGTTGTGTCACTAAAGTTTTGCCAGACCACGACTGGTGTTGATTTCACCTGAGGACAACTATTGAGGGGAGAGGCTGTGAAGGAGAGTGCTTCATGGTAACCACAACAGGGGATGGGAATTGAATCCACACTATTGGCATCATGCTGCTTCCCGAGCCAACGGTCCTGCCAACTGCGTTGGATGAACCTTTGCAGTCAGAGTACTGAAAAATTAGTGGATAAGGCAGCATTGCACGGAAAGAACATGCTGACAAATTCTTACAGTTCAAGCTGTGAGGAAATCAGCTCTTTGTGCAGCCTATCACACCCTTGGATTATTCTTGTGAATTGTAGCCTATAAGGTGACATTTTTAAGATCGCCTGTGATTATTTCTGCTTCACTATGGTCAATCTGTAATGACCAATGTCCAGATTATTTGTGGTTAGGACCTGCACCTCACATTTATATCTCTCATTGCATGTGTTTCACATGCAGGACTCTATGGTTTCAGATTTCTTTAATCTATTTTGTGTGAGTGCCTGATGAATTCAATCACTTCTTGTAGCTCAGAAGTAGAGTGTGCATGCGCAGGAAACAAAAACAAAACAATTTTCTTTGCTCACTTTGTGTGTGATTGCAATTTTTTAAATTTCCATTGTGCACATTGTGTATTTTCAATTCAAATGAGGATGGCGGGTAATACAGATTGCACTCAGCAGACTGATGCGCAGGTTCTGCCTGGTGATCTTGAAACCTTCAAGTTCCTTTCTTCCTTATACTTTCTGCTGACACTATCAATTTGGAATTTCCACCTGGTGCTGACCAACTCTTTTATTTATTGTTTTTTCTCGATTTCTGAGCCTCAGCCCTACAGCTTAGCCATGCCAACTATTGTGATGCACTGTACCTCATGGAGGTCAGAGTGGCTATGGCCATCGACGATCTCCCCTCCACAGCAGCCCGCATCCTCCAATGTCCCTTCCTTATATGTGGGGTTGACCCCCTTCACAATGATGGCCCCCTCTGTATCTCAGCATATTGTCTCTAGTCTGCACAAGTGACTTCCCCAACCTCCCTACCACAGCAATGGTTCCTGATAGCTCCCTTGACTTTCAGCAAGCTGCCCTCCAGGTCTGAACATGACCTAAGGCTTGATTGACTTGGAAAGACAGAGCCAATTAATGAGTAACCACGCCCCCAACTAATCTCTGAACTACTTGCACTGAACCCGCAGGACGAACAAGGGCACACTCTTGGGACTGATACTCCTGGCGCTCATGCTCCAAATGGCCAAATGAATTCTCCAATCACTGGACTGATTTTCACATGCTGTCCTTGACTGGCTGCGGTAACCAGCCCTGATTGACAACAATCCCCTTGAGTTGACCAAGGACTGTTCTCCTTAGACTTTGAGATGTGACCATTTGGGTGAAACGGTGTGGTTGCTGTGTAAGAGATAGCAGGAACTGCGGATGCTGAGATAACGAGGTCTAGAGCTGGATGAGCACAGCAGGCCAAGCAGCATCAGAGGAGCAGGAAAGCTGATGTTTCAGGCCTAGACCCTTCTTCAGAAATGGGTCAACGCCTAAACCGTCAACTTTCCTGCTCTTCTGACGCTGCTTGGCCTGCTGTGTTCATCCAGCTCTGCTGTGTAAGCTGCTGAAACATGTTATGTCCATGATACTGAATTAGCATGGTGCCACACAGCAAACATGTACACCCTCTTCAGTAATCACCGCTGACAACTATAACAAACTGCCTAGCTCTGTGCCTGCTCTAAAAAGCAAGGTAATTCTGAGCTACTGGGAGCCTTTCAGTTCTGAATGTGGTAAGCAAATGCAAGAAGGCAAGACAATGAGAAGGCCGAGATGTCCATGTACATGCGAAGTCAGTGCTAAGTGAACGGAAAGCCCCAAAATGCAGCCAGATAACAAAGTGTGGAGCTGGATGAACACAGCAGGCCAAGCAGCATCTTAGGAGCATTTGTGCTCCTCTGATGCCGCTTGGCCTGCTGTGTTCATCCAGCTCCACGCTTTGTTATCTCAGATTTTCCAGTATCTGCACTTCCTATTATCTCTGATAAAATGCAGCCAGCTCTGATTTACGAAGATGGCTATCGATGTCTGCATGCAAAGCAACACGGCAGTAGCACTGCAATGAAAAGTGTGTATTCCAAAGTGAAGCAAAGAATGGAAGTGGAGAAGTGCTTTTTCTTTCAAGTTAGTCCGAAGCGTCCTACGGTGATGTTGAGCAGCTGGTCCAGTGCCAACAAAAACAGAGAAGAGGGCTCATGGTCACTGCCCGTGGAAACCTGGAGGAGCAAGCAGTAAGCTGGAGCCATCAGATAACTGTCGCTGTCTCGTTACTTTCCACCAAGAGGGAGAATAGGAAATTTCACATAAATGAGGTGAAAATTGGGAACTGACGAGACGCAATTGCATGTAAATAGGCCTCTTGCCTGTCTCTCACTTGCGAAATTCTCATCTCAGCATTCAAACCTGGGTTGGAATGTCAGATTTTATTTTCTCGACACAGATGAGCTCACTTTTACAATCTCACCGTGTATCTCCAATCGATTCGTCATTGCCCATAACATCGAGGGGCTCGGAAAAGTTAGCCCATCATTTCCTCTGATAACAGTTGAACAGGTCATAATTTTAAAGGCAGACAACTGAAAATTGATTTGAAAAAAAAGTACTTAAGAAAATATTTAACCTGATAAAACTGGGTCACAATTTCACAAAATAAAATGAAACTATAAAACAGGTGTGATTTCTCCATATGGCTATTAATAAAACAAACAGAAACATGGATACTGTTCTATTTATCTAACCATTGTTTGTTTCCAAGGCTTTGTGACCTAAATATTTCTAGCAGCTATATAGGACAAGTCTAAAGGATGAAATTACAACCTTTCTTAATGAATCCCTGTTTGGAAATCTACACCATATTGCTAAAAGCATTTTTCTAACAATAAAACTTTTCTATAAACATGGATCACTGATAAGGAGAAAACACCAACTTATAAAAGTTGTAACCCTTCATAATTACTATGACACGACTATTACTGATTAATCAATGTTATCAAATTTTAACAGAAATATTCAAAAGCTATTTCAAGAAAATCTGGAAAGTGATAGTTTGCAATGAGTCATATTCTGCTCCTGTTAAAACGATCAAAATTGTTCATTTCCATCTTAGAATTTCTTAATTATTGAACATTAAATTGTTTACTGTATGCAAGGTTTAAGCCACCAACAATTTTCACTAGCAGAAAAAAAAATAATTCACTGTTTTTTAATTACCTATGCAACAAGTGAATTTGCCCAAGAGATCATTTCAAAGTACGGAAGGGTTTTTACTCAGATATATACATTGGAGAAAGATACATACTGGAAAATACAGATACAATGGTCAATTATTTGTCCTAACTAGAACAAGGTCTAAACTGAACCAATAGTTTGATCAAAATTAGAACATTATATCATGCTTTCTTTCTTGAATAAAATTGGTGAAACTTGTTTGCCTACAGAGAAATATCTCAACTTCAATTAACATCTTTCCCTGCCAACTGGTTTCACTTGGGAACTCTCAGATGCAAGCCCGTAACTCTGCAACTCGAGATTGAGATTTCTTTATGATGCAACTGGCTTTTATATATCTTTTTAACCTAATGGTAATTTGGATTGCAACATACAGAAGCTTATGCTCAATTGGATTTGATCCAAAAAGACAAATTTTGGAGGAGAGAACAAATCTGAACTACACCAGTTTGAATCAATTCAGATTCACAATCACCAAAAGTAAAAATACTACATTCACAGGAAACTGATAAACCCCTAATTTCATTTGCTCAATTAGAAAATGGAGCAAAGATATGTTATCATGCACAAAGGATGTGCACGAATTCCTCCTTCATTTAAAAAGCCTGAAGTTCTCCATATAAATCTGAATGGTACAGCAATGTTGCACATCCAATGTCATGTGCTTATTATGTCTACACCTGAGATACGATACTGTTTGTGTTTTTCATTACAAATGGCTTACTCATCCTTGTAATCTACTGACCTCGATTTTAGGCCAAGTTTTTTTTTGAAACATGGAAAAAGGCATCCAGTGGAGAAAATTACTGTGCTCTGTAAATCTGGAGGTTGAGGAGATTGACTGATGTGAGGGCTTGCTGTCACTAGCTGACTTGAATATTCCATAGATATATCCCTATACACCAGTGGGCCAAGGCACAGAATGGTTGGATCGATGCCTGTAATTCATCCACAACAATGCCTACTTACAATGTAATTTGAAATAAACAAAGAAATATGACTGTCAGTAACAGTAGTTAGTGTATTGAAATTTTAGATAAGGTTATAGGTTGATGTTACCATTGCCATTGTTATAAGAATATGACAGTTAATGGCCAACAGCTACACTGTTATAGAATTATCAATAAAATTAGCCTGAATATTACTCTTGGCATTGTGAGTATAAGATGTGGGTGAGGGTAAGGAAGTGGCAAACATCACAACATAATTTACTGTTATTTAAGAATAAAGGATGGTCATTATATGGTACTTATTAACCAGACAGTATAACCAACAAGTGCTTCTATTGGCTTTAGTGGTGACTACAGAATTAACACATACAGTGGCTCAGCTGTCATGCCAGCAGCTGGTTACAAAACATTAGCACTCATTTGACCACATAAATCCTTCCTTAACAAATTCCTGAATGATTGCAAGTTGCATCACAGAGACCAGTATTACTGGTGCTGAATAAACAATGGGCTGTGATTTTCACCATCAATACTATATGAAATATAACTACAAAAATACTGTAAATATTTTTAAATATATGTCTTAAGTAGTAAGTATAACTTTAGTAACAGTCCTGCTAAAGTATTGGAGAGTGCTGTCACACAGTATTTGTTCTATAAAACAAAAAGGATCCATCTGCTAATAACATTAAATTAATAGCCTTTTACTTTTGTTAGCATCTATTCATACAAAACAGGGGTTCAAACATTCATAAACAGAGATAGATTGATTTTAATTATTGAATCTACCAATGCACTAGCTTTTCTTGATATCAAATTATCAATAGTTCCTATTGTGCATTAGCTCTTCCAGCACCAATATAACTGCAATGTACAGGATTCATATTAAGAGAATAGTAGCAAGATTTTAGCAATGGAATAGCTGCACAATTAGAAATGATACCAGCATTATGTTAGTTTCAAGTAAGCAACTTTTTCAGTAAGTACACCTCCTTGGTCAGAGTTCACAAACTTGCTCGGATGTGTTTACTAACAAAAGCAAAACAAGAATCAGATTTTCACTTGTCTATAACCACACTGAAATCTCTCAGAAAAATCATCATTATGACAATGCTGTTTGGCTTGATTTTTCCCATTCAGGCTTCAATCACAAATTATCAAAACATTAAAGGGAAATCAATAAATACGACCTAATAGCAAATTTCCATTATTACAAGATATAAGATAACATAAACATTTACAGATGAAAATTGTTTTAAAAAACTGCATTCTAAAATTTATATGTCGCAATCATGAATGGTACATCTTATTCAGTTGACCACATTTTGATGAACTAAGAGCAAGCTTAATTGACAATGAAAAAAGGCCAACCTCAGTAAAACAAAATTCAAGCATGTTGTTGGACAAACCGTTCCAACATTAAGAAGAATTACTTTAAGAAATTCCCAGGGCCTTTTCCCTTCTCATTTTTAAGACTGCTTTATGTGTGTAAATATCTTACTAGAAGATATTCACATCTAGACAGAAAAAAACTTGTTTCTGTATTATTTTCAAACTGCTTGCGAGTGATAACAAGCAAATTAACTTTACAGTTTCAATCAAGTTGGATTTTGGTGAAATGTGGAAGAAGAACTGTGATGAACCCAAGTCATGAACTTGTATTTCTGACTAAAGCTTCCACAACAACGTTCTGTGAATCCCTTTCAAAATCATTCTAAACAAAAAGAAATATTGTAATTCACTCACCGATTGTTCATTTAAATCCTGTGGGTCTTCCATGTGGGGGTTCCTTGATTCTTTCTTTGTAATTTGCAGAAGCTTTTGCTGCCCTTCAAGATTATAGTTTGCTTGCTGAAAGGAAACCAGACTGCATTTGCATCTATTCTTTACATGCAAACTTATTTTAATCAAAAATTTTATAAGGCACATGAGAAATTGAGTTGTTTCTTTCTTTTAAAAATAAAGTATGTGGCACATATTATACTACTAATTGGTGTGGAAATATTTGAAATATTATCTCATTTGATAAAATGACTTTAAAACATAGCAAAAAAGTAGCTAGCCTGAAGGTGCTTTAAAAAATGGGAGCAGCTCCCATAAAACCAACAACAAGGTTGGTTCCTGAAAAGATAAGGTTAGAAAATAGAGTTTTAGAATACAGAGCAAAATACTCAATATGCAGTTAGTGACAACCGATTGTAACTGCAATCAGCCGCTATTCTAGCAGAAAAGGTTCTTATCCAATTACCAATCTACAATCCCTTCTCAAAGGAATAATAAATTCCTTTAGGATTATGCGAAATACACATAATGATAGAGAACAGGCTGCTTCTCGTAACGTGCAAAATGATAGGCACTAACCTAGTTATGTTAGGATGATTAAGTAAGTTGCATACTGTGAGAAATAGGAGGTTGATAGGAATGGAAAAGTCCTAATAAAATCATTGTCCATGTTGAATGAAAATTACATATTTCAACTATGTCATTTTAATCTATCAAAAAGAATATATATTTTGATGGTGCACTTATTGTATGAGTAAAGCATTTCTCATTCTCACGTCATTTTTCCAGCTGCCTTAAAGTGTTCAATTCCTGGCTAAAGGTTTCAAATGACAAAACTAACCCACTACGACAGTTGCAGGAGGCCAATTAGCACCTTTCAAACAGTCTTGGTACTACATGTGCAACACACTGATGTCCATTAATGTATTTTTGCTGCAACCAGTTGATTTATTTCCATCCATTCTTAATAGACTAATATTTGTTTTATTTATATTTATATTTTCATTTTTTTTGTAACGATGCAATACTTCTGAAACAGAATGAGTAGGTCATTGTTCTATGGCACTGCATTTATTGCAGCAATATCAAATATCAATGATGGAAGCAGAGTGCAAACAGACTGTCATCTACTTCAGCTTGTTTTTACTTATTTAAGAATATTCCATAGATAAATTTAATTGAAAGGACTGCACATTTGACATCATTTCAAATCTCCTATGTGATTTATAAAAGCAATACAAGCATGCTTACACATATTTTACAAAAAGAATTGTTCAAAAACATTTCCAAATGCTGAATATCTTGAAGTCATTATTTCTGATTAAAACATATTACAAGATTGAATCTCCAGAACACATGCATAAACCTGAATGCTGAAAAGTACAGTCAAACATGTCATCACAAATAGGTCTTTTATCAACCTTTTATACTTGGCATAATGAGAAAAATATTGAGAACATCTATCTTATGGCATCAAAATGAAAACTAAATAATAAGTGGTCCAAAGCCCAGAAAAGTTTAGTGGACATAACCTGGGAAGATGTTTCATTAAAGGACAATGGCAGTATTGTTAAAAGTGCCTCATTTTAGATAAGATGTAAAAGCAACCAATCTGCCTGCTACGCTGAACATTTTCAACAAAGAGAAGGAAATCCTCCTGGATTAATAGGGGTCCCTCAACCAACAAGACCAAAATTAGATTTGTCTACTCTTCATACCCACTGTTTTATCTTGGGACTATGCAATTTTTCCTGCGTGACAACATTGTATTCATTGGGATGTTACTCTGTCCCAGTGAGCATGCTGGGGGATGCAGGCAGTAAAACATTACATGGATGATGAGCGTGCAGCGCACCCATCTCCATCCTGTTGCCACTAGTATTGTACCACTGCTGGAACAAGTGGTGCTTGGCTCTCTCACCTAGGTTATTTGGGCCCCTTACTGGAGAATTAAATGTCACTTTAGGGCATCTTTGTGCCATTACCAGTGGCTGGTGGGCACTCTACCACATCCAGATGCAGACAGATATACCTTGGCAGCATCCCTGTGGTTTATGTGTTGTCCCTCCTGAGTTGGCACCCTCTGGACAATGGAGGACCCTCCTAATAGTAAATCTTACCCTGGTGAAATGCCCACATCTACCCTCACAAATGCTCATACTGCCCTTCACTAGTGCCTGCTTGAATTGCCCTGGCAGGACCAATCCCATTTACTTTGATCTACCATTGATGTTACTGATAGCA
Organism: Stegostoma tigrinum; assembly: GCF_030684315.1. Taxonomy (NCBI): domain Eukaryota; kingdom Metazoa; phylum Chordata; class Chondrichthyes; order Orectolobiformes; family Stegostomatidae; genus Stegostoma; species Stegostoma tigrinum. The sequence goes on from NC_081357.1 coordinate 41,761,079, forward strand.
GTAGCTACTCCTTCCTTAAGGTGCTTCTGGGACTGAAGGGCTGCCCTTATCTGATTGACATGCAGCCCAGTGGTAGGGATCTATATTGTAAAGGCTCGGAAGCCCAGACTGAGGAATGTAAAATCAGTCCCAATCACAGGTCAAGGTGGAATTGCTCCCGATTTTCCGGCAGGAGGCAAGATCACTACCGGCACAAAAATTCCTTGCCATTGGCTACAGTTTAGAGGTAGCATGATGCTAGGAACGTGCATCATACGGCACAAATACCAATTTTATTCAATGTATGGTACTAAATCTTGATTTTACAGTACATGTAAAAGATTATACATTAGGTTTGTACATCTAGTCTGCAACACTATCTGTGGAAATATAGAAGAGAGAAACAAAAAAACGACATTGTTCACGGCATTCTTTTCCCAAATTGTGAACTTGTGCGCCTTCCCTCCAAAACTACCTTGATTATTAAAACAAAATACATTTAGCTAAAGCATTCAGTAACATATTTATTTATCTCTTTTTAAAATGCTGTAAAATGGCAGCTACATGTATTCATACTTGACATGTTTTTTAAATGTATACCTCTGTTATCTGAGAAATCAGTCTGAATATTTACGACCATTGCTGTAACTGTACTTCAACTTTGAGTGCTTTATCAGTTTTAATTAAAAAACGGACTGCTGTAGAAGTAAAGTAAAGCCAACAGAATCTACACAAAACATTACAAGAAAACCCATTTTGACACAAACTGACACCAGGCTTCTTTATCAAAGGCCTTTTCATAATATTTCTTTCAGAGACAAATGTTCAAACCATTGAAAATGAAAAGAGTTGCAGTAGAAAGACATTAGTTGTGACCATTTTTATATTTTCAAATTCAGTTGTGGTGCTTTTCAGTAGCTTACTGCTCTTGTTACAGTGAAAAATGATAGGCAGGCACGCAATTAGTTTTTCAAAAATCTACTTCCCACTCGTCACTCAGGGCCATTTCAGCAGACCTTAAAAAAGGCCTCATTATAATATATATACAAATGTATCAAGATTTAATGTAGGTTGCAGTGTTCAGTTGTTAGTAAGTCGTGAACATGTTGCTCATACTCACCCCATTGATATTGGAAATCAAGCAAACTAACCAGCAGTCCTTAAAGTGACCACTGCAGCTCACAATTACTACACAGTAAACATCTGTGATCCTCATGCTCATTCGGGCCCCACAATTATCTTCCGCTCTGATACTGCCATGCCATACATTTTCCTGTGATTGCTTCTAACCAGTTAAAAGGTTAAATTTTCCACAAGTATAAATGGGTGTAGCGGACATCACACACACCACCATGCAATTTCTACTTTGTTGAAAATTGCCTCCAATTTTAATAAAGTGACAACTGCATGATCAAACTGTGTTTAGCTTCTAAAATGTCTGAAGATTTATTGAAAGGCATCTCAGTGGAATGTTGCTGGAATAGTGAATGTATTAATGTAGATTCTTCATTTAAATTGAGGAAATTTTGATAATAAACAAATAATCAGAGCCAAAATTCCAGCCTTAATGATCTCTCTTGGCATTTTGTCAACTTGAATCATACTTTGAAAAATCCATATCTAATGATTAACAAATAAGTTTGTATTAAAAAAATCTCTATCTGAATTATGCATTAACCAAGTATTATACATGAAGGAAAGAAGATACAGATCTAAAGTTACAAAGAAAATAATGCATTCTTTTCCCCACAATCTTCACTGAATTAAAACTGTTCCTGCTATTTATATGGACTCTACCAACAAAGAATTAAATGGATATTCTGAAGGGAATTTATTTCTAAAAGTATTAACCACTAACCTTTTTGATTATAATGGAAACTTTACATATTTTCAGATATAAGCATAATTCTTTTTCCCATTCAAGGACAAACTGATGGAGGTGCTCTAAAGTTAGTTGCCACTTAAGTTTAGGATTAAAAGACATTTCTCTTACGAGGCAGCTAGAAATGATTTTTGCAAATATAATTAGTCATCAGACACAAAATTCAGCTTACATAATATTTCACGTATATAGGTATTTATGTTCATACAAAATTTGTGAGATATAACTTTATTAAAAGGAGAAGGAGGCAAAGAATCAGGTAATAATCAGCGAGGTAGTATGAATACATGTAGCTGCCACTTTACAGCATTTTAAAAAGAGATAAATAAATATGTTACTGAATGCTTTAGCTAAATGTATTTTGTTTTAATAATCAAGGTAGTTTTGGAGGGAAGGCGCACAAGTTCACAATTTTTGTGTCTAATTTAAATGAAGTTTCATCCCTCGTGCTTTGAATCTTCCCAGGATCACAGGTATCTCCACGATGTTCCACGGACAGCTGCTCTCGCCGCATCCTGAGATCCACACTCAGTGCCATGTGGCACCACATGCAACTCTCAACCTTTCTCTCCAACAGCATCGCTACACACTGGCTCAAGGCTGCACCAGTCCGCAGTTCCACTTCATCCTCCGGCTCATTCGTTGTGCTAACAAGAAACTTTTTCTTTTCCTTTCAGGCATCAAGGCCCACACGATGCAACAACTCAGAGATACTGGAGATAATGGGAACTGCAGATGCTGGAGAATTCCAAGATAATAAAATGAGAGGCTGGATGAACACAGCAGGCCAAGCAGCATCTCAGGAGCACAAAAGCTGACGTTTCGGGCCTAGACCCTTCATCAGAGAGGGGGATGGGGAGAGGGAACTGGAATAAATAGGGATACGTCCGTGACACCACCCACGCCCTCCACCTCCTCCAGGACTTCCAATTCCCTGGCCCCCAACACCTCATATTCACCATGGACGTCCAGTCCCTGTACACCTGCATTCCGCATGGAGATGGCCTCAAGGCCCTCCGCTTCTTCCTGTCCCGCAGGCCCGACCAGTCCCCCTCCACCGACACTCTCATCCGCCTAGCTGAACTCGTCCTCACACTCAACAACTTCTCTTTTGACTCCACCCACTTCCTACAGACCAAGGGGGTGGCCATGGGCACCCGCATGGGCCCCAGCTATGCCTGCCTCTTTGTAGGTTACGTGGAACAGTCCCTCTTCCGCACCTACACAGGCCCCAAACCCCACCTCTTCCTCCGGTACATTGATGACTGTATCGGCGCCGCCTCTTGCTCCCCAGAGGAGCTCGAACAGTTCATCCACTTCACCAACACCTTCCACCCCAACCTTCAGTTCACCTGGGCCATCTCCAGCACATCCCTCACCTTCCTGGACCTCTCAGTCTCCATCTCAGGCAACCAGCTTGTAACTGATGTCCATTTCAAGCCCACCGACTCCCACAGCTACCTAGAATACACCTCCTCCCACCCACCCTCCTGCAAAAATTCCATCCCCTATTCCCAATTCCTCCGCCTCCGCCGCATCTGCTCCCACGATAAGACATTCCACTCCCGCACATCCCAGATGTCCAAGTTCTTCAAGGACCGCAACTTTCCCCCCACAGTGATCGAGAACGCCCTTGACCACGTCTCCCGTATTTCCCGCAACACAGCCCTCACACCCCGCCCCCGCCACAACCGCCCCAAGAGGATCCCCCTCATTCTCACACACCACCCTACCAACCTCCGGATACAACGCATTATCCTCCGACACTTCCGCCATTTACAATCCGACCCCACCACCCAAGACATTTTTCCATCCCCTCCCCTGTCAGCTTTCCGGAGAGACCACTCTCTCCGTGACTCCCTTGTTCGCTCCACACTGCCCTCCAACCCCACCACACCCGGCACCTTCCCCTGCAACCGCAGGAAATGCTACACTTGTCCCCACACCTCCTCCCTCACCCCCATCCCAGGCCCCAAGATGACATTCCACATTAAGCAGAGGTTCACCTGCACATCTGCCAATGTGGTATACTGCATCCACTGTACCCGGTGCGGCTTCCTCTACATTGGGGAAACCAAGCGGATGCTTGGGGACCGCTTTGCAGAACACCTCCGCTCAGTTCGCAACAAACAACTGCACCTCCCAGTCGCAAACCATTTCCACTCACCCTCCCATTCTCTAGATGACATGTCCATCATGGGCCTCCTGCACTGCCACAATGATGCCACCCGAAGGTTGCAGGAACAGCAACTCATATTCCGCCTGGGAACCCTGCAGCCATATGGTATCAATGTGGACTTCACCAGTTTCAAAATCTCCCCTTCCCCTACTGCATCCCTAAACCAGCCCAGTTCGTCCCCTCCCCCCACTGCACCACACAACCAGCCCAGCTCTTCCCCCCCACCCACTGCATCCCAAAACCAGTCCAACCTGTCCCTGCCTCCCTAACCGGTTCTTCCTCTCACCCATCCCTTCCTCCCACCCCAAGCCGCACCCCCAGCTACCTACTAACCTCATCCCACCTCCTTGACCTGTCCGTCTTCCCTGGACTGACCTATCCCCTCCCTACCTCCCCACCTACACTCTCTCCACCTATCTTCTTTACTCTCCATCTTCGGTCCGCCTCCCCCTCTCTCCCTATTTATTCCAGTTCCCTCTCCCCATCCCCCTCTCTGATGAAGGGTCTAGGCCCGAAACGTCAGCTTTTGTGCTCCTGAGATGCTGCTTGGCCTGCTGTGTTCATCCAGCCTCACATTTTATTAACTCAGAGATACTCATGGCCCTCTGGAACCTTCCTCTCCTCCCCTTCCATTCGACTCCATGCCCTCTCCCAACTCCACCTCCTGTCAGGTATTCACCATCCCTCCCAACCTTCTGCTCTCCAATGCTGAACATTCTGTACTCAGCAAAGGCCTCAGCTTTATCCCTCTCCGTCCCCACTTTAACGAATTTCAGGGACAATATGATGCTGAACTCTTCTTTGGCCATCTTCGCCTCCATGTTCATCTCTTTGAGCAACAGTCCTCCTCCCATCCCACAGACTCCTTTGCTCAGTTCCAACACTGTCTCTCCACCTGGACCCCTCCCACCGGCCTTTTACCTGTATTTGATCTATTCATTGAAAATTGTTGACATGATATTGGTCGCCTCAATTTCTCTGCTGCCTTGCCAAAGCCAACCTAACTCCACTCTGTGCACTCAGATCTAACCCAGTTCTGCGGAAGGGTCACCGGACCCGAAACATTAACTCTGTCTTTACCTTCACAGATGCTGCTCGACCTGGTGATCTTTTCCAGCAACTTTGTTTTTGTTCCGGAGCTTAATGTTTGTCTTTGGTTAAATGTTACAGTGCATTAGAAAGTTAATAACAGTGGAGCATTTAGAAATACATGATATGATCAAGCAGAGTCAACATAGCTTCATGAAGGGGAAATCATACCCGGCGAATGGATTGAATGTTTTTAAAAGATAACAAGCAGATAGATAACGGGCAGGAAATGGTTGCACCATATTTGCATTTTCAGAATGCATTTGCTAAGTTTCAGACAGTAGACTACATAAGATAAGTGCCCATGGGGTAGGGAGGTATACATTATCATGGATACCGGCTAATTACTAGAAGACAGGAATTTGGGATAAGGGGTGACAATTTCAAGATAGTAACCAATTACTAGTGGAACATCACAGGAATCAGTGATGGGGTCATATTTTTGGACAAATATATTAATGACTTGGATGAAAAATGTGAACTTACTGACACCAATTGTGTGGATGATACATAAACAGCTGGAAAGGCAAATGCTAAAGGTGACACAAAGTGTCTGCAAAACGATATGGACAGATTAAACAAGTGAGCAAAAAGCTTGCAGATGGAATACAATGTGAAGTTAGGCACTTTGGCAGGACAACCAGATGAACTTAACGTTAGTTAAATGAAGAAGGACTGCAGAAAGCTATGAAGGTTTGGAGGGTCCTCATACATAAATCACGAAAAGGTAGCATTCATGTTCAGTAGGTAATAAGGAAGGCAAATGAAATGTTGGCATTTATTTCAAAGGAAATGGTGTATTAAAAATGGGACGTTTTTCTAAAACTCTACAAGGCACCAGTCAGACCACAGGTAGAATATTGTGAATAGTTTTGAGTCCCCTATCTGAGAAATGGTATAATGGCATTGAAAGCATTGAAGTTCAGAGAACATGCACCAGGGTGATAGCAGGTATGGAGAGGCTGTCTTCTGAGGAGAGGTGGAGGAGATTGGGCTTGCACTGATTAGAATTTAGAGGAATGAGGGGTTAATCTATTGAAACATACAAGATACTTATGGCACTTGAAAGGGTAGATGCAAAAAGTTTATTCCCCTTGTGAGAGAGTCTAAGATCATAGGGCATAATCTCAGCATGAAGGGTCGCATATTTAAGACAAAGGTGAGGAGAATTTCACATCTCAGAGGGTAGTTAAGGTAGTGAATCTGTGGAATTATTTCCCAAAGAGAGCTGTCAAGGTTGTGATGGTCTTTCAGTAGGTAAAATAATCTAGGTTTATAGGGTAAAAGTTGGGAAGTAAAGTTGAGGATGATCAGATCAAGTATAATCTCGTTAAATGGTGGAGCAAACTTAATGGGTTGAATTGTCTACTTCAGTTTCCACATTTTGTCGGCTTACATTACTTTGTTCATTTTTTTTTGTAAAAGACTAAGGATTTTAAGCACCCCTTCATTAATCTCCTAAAGGAGAAAATGTCTGTTTACCTCAATACAGCTCATGAATACAATGTTTGCTTTTGAAATTTGTGTTGTGTCTGACGAAAATATTTTGAGCTATGAGGCACTAGCATGAAATATAGGCAGTGAAGGTGATTAGAACATTTTGGACGATGAATTCAGTGCCACACAAGAAGCATATGGCTTCAGCAGACTTTTTCCTACAGCCCTGCACTTCAGTGCAATTTTTCCTAAAACATAATGAAGCCAATGTGTTAAGTATACCTGGAAATGACTTTGTTTTATTTCAATGGGAACAAGATTCCCCATCCACCACCAGTAGGCAAAAGATCTCAACAATATTAATCCCTTGAAAGAACCATATTTTCCATGAAAGAGCAACTATAATATAACTTCCATTTCAGCATGAAGCTAGTAGCATAGAACCCAGCTTGATTCTGCACTGCTTCTAAATGCGTACTTAACTCAGGGAGTTTGCAAGTGAGGTAATTTGGTACATGGGAAGAAGTACTGCTTTGGTCTTTTACAAAACCAGGAAGCTATAAGGCAGGAAGAGTAGTGGTTAATGAGTAAGATTACGTGAAGAACAGACCTATCACGGTCTATTCGAAAATAGTCAAAAAACATCAGAAGGCAGTGGGGAGACTGGAAGACGGTAGGCAGTACTTTCCCAGGTGGAGTGGGCAATAAGGCAGTGGGATTCCCAGCTGCTGTCCTCCTGTCTGATTAAATAACCCTGCCACTAAATGCACCATGGTTTGAGGGCAGTAAACTGTATCCCTATACTTTCAGACACCTCACTGGGAAGGATGCAACAGTCCTTGAAAGGACATGGGGGACATTTGTTAAAATGGTTCCAGAGATGAGATTTTAGCCTCAAGGTTGGAAGAGCTGATTTTTTTTTGTCTTGGACCAAAGGAGAGTGAGGAAAAAAATTCATACAGGTGCTGTGATTATGAAGAGAATTGGATAAAGTGAATAAAGAAAGGCTGTTCCTAAAGAACTGAAGGAGGGTATGGGCACACAATTAAAGTCAAGGAATGAGAGGATATGTGAAGTAGAACCTTTTATGCAAGTGGAAACTTATTGCTTATGAATATTCTAAGGGTGGAGAATAATTTCTAATGTATGGGAGCACTCGAGGGAAATAAACTCACACGGCTATAGAATGGGATAAAGTATAGAACTGATCAGACTGCTGTACAGAGACATGGACTCAGAGAGAAGTGACTGGGGAAAGACTGAAAATTTGCTGAACTGAATTCTTCCTCAGTGAAGGAATCTAAAGGACACATACAACCCTACTTCCCTTCCCAAGCAGTCCTACACCACCTGCATGTAAATTAAAATGGTGAGTTTAACAAAAAAGATAAGCTCAACCAAATGTGAAAATGAACAGAAATAAAACACCATTGCAAGCAAATTTCAATTAAGTAAACTAAAAATTTCATGAGTAATCCAAAATCTTGCAAAACGAAATAGAAATCCAGCATACTGGCGAGCTATAAAAAGCAGCACTTTCAAAAAAAAAAGCAAAAGCAATAAATAGAAATAATGTACCATAATTGAGTATTCTGTATATTAGTACTTATTATACTATCATTCTCATTATACTATGAGAAAGGATGTGTTAAGCTTAGAGAGAAGGCAAAGAGGTTCCACATTGTTTTATTTCAAGCCATACTCTTTTACATTTTCTTAAGAAATAGGCTTTTCTGGACTGGTAATCTATGTGCCACTGATTACCTGACGCCAATTGACCATAATTTCTGGCAAGTTCAAACCAGCAGTGACCAGAGGACAAAGTCATGCATCATTCCCTATAATGTGATATTCCTTGCATAGATGAACGTTCCAGCTGAGCCAACAAAAATGACTAGGAGACAAGATGTTGACCTCAGCCTCCAAACAAAGATGACCATCAAAACCTATTGTGTCTCAAATGATCCTAAGAACTTCACAGCTCCTTGCCCCAAAACAAATAGGTTGGGACTATGACATCAAAATCCAGCTCGCCAGCCAAGTAGCTAAACCCAGAGACCCAATTACATGACTGAAGCTGCCGGTTGTTGGAAACACCTTCAATTGTACAGCTTTGACATCTTTGTTGTGCGCCTGCTGAGAACACATGAAGATATAAGTAGCTCCAGGCTTAGCCTTTGACCTCAGTCTTTCACAAATTATTTGATTTCTGAACAGAAACCTCTGCCTTGCCTGCACTGTGAATCAGCCAGCTTACCCCATACCTCATCAACAATTTGACTGCCTCTAAGCATCTACGAAAGAGACTGTTATGCGAGCCACAGCTAATGAAGGAACATAAGAGCATAAGAAGTAGGAGTACGCCATCTGGCCCATTGAGTCTTCTCCACCATTCAATTAGATCATGGTTGATCTTTTCATGGACTCAGCTCCACTTACCCACCATAACCCTTAACTCGTTTACTGTTCAAAAATCTATCTTTGCCTTAAAAATCTCAATGGGATATTGATTTAATGGGCTCTCCTATTCATTTAATTCTGATATCTTGGATTTTTCTTTTTTATGTAATTTATAATTGGTCACTTTTCTTTCTCTTTTTACGCTTTCTTGAATGCAAGTGCGTGTGACTATGTTATGCAAACCATTTCCCTGGGTGTTTAAGTGCTTTAATTAATTCTACTTTGTTTTAACCCAAAAGAATTGGCAGAGGGTGACTTAAAACTGGAATTCACCAACAGGGTTTCAAGACACATGTTGTTGCCTTTTTTTTAAATCAGGGGAAAGAACTCCAAAAAAAAAATAGAGAGAAGAGGAGGGCAAGATGTCTAATTCAACTCACTTCTCCCTCTCATCTGTGACAGTGATAAAGGGAATATAAACTCAGGTCTGTGTAAATAGATGTCTGCAACACTTCAATAAATAATAAAGGAGTAGCAGACTAGCTGAATTCGTTATTGGTATCTTTTTACAGTGGACTATCAATGGTACAAAAAATGTTAAAATAAGTCGAAGTGAAGAACTGAGTGAATTTATTTTGAGGAAAGAAAGGATAATGGAAAAAAACAATGGGAATTGATACATTCAAATCTACAGGAGTTGATGGTTTCCATCCAGACAATTAAATGAAATAGTTGAGGAAATTGTAGGTGCATTTGTTAATTTTCCAGAGCTCTTCAGATTTAGGAATTGTGCTTTTGGATTGGGAAATTGCACTTGTCATTTCAATATTCCTTTGGCAAACTTCCATCTCATTAGACTATAGATTGCACCTTGGTTCTCAATTGAATGTTCTGCATCACCTGCATGGCTCAGGAGCCCCAGGCTGACAGGGCATAAGACGGTAAGAAAGAGGAATAGAGTAGGTCATTCAGCCTCTTGAGCTTGCTCTGTGATTCAATAAGATCATGTCTGAGCTAACATTCCTCATGTTCACTTTCGTCCCTCTAACTAATGATTCCCCTACTGACAGTTGATCTATTTTAGCTTTAAGTGAACATAATGAGTCTGCCCACAACAGGTTTCTGTAGCAGGGATTTCTAAAGATTCACAGCCCTCTGAGTGAAGAAATTCTTCCTCATCTCAGTCTTAAACTGGTGCCCTTTATTCTGACACTATGCTCTCTGGTCCTAGATTTTTCCACAAGGGAAAACATTCTTTCAGTATTTACCCTGTCTTGCCCCTTAATAATCCTATATATTTAAATGAGATCACCTCTCATTCTTCTAAACTCCAGTGAGCTCCAAACTGTTTATATTTTACTCACAAGGCAACCCCTACATACTGGGCAGTTATCCTCCATTTAAACAATATGCTGTTCTTTTGCTCTCCCTTTCAAAGTGAACAACTTCATATTTTCCCACATTATACTCTGCCAACTTTTTGCTCACTTACATAACCTATCAATATTTCTCTGTAAACTGTCTGTATCCATCTCACAACTTCTCTTTGTACAGAATCTAATTGTATGTCACTACAACATTTTCTGTAGAGGAAGACATAGGGCCAAAAAAGTGTAGGATCTAGGGGTCTTTTCTTTCTCTGGGCCCTCTTTCTCGACCAGTTGAGCTTGCATTTCAGTTGTTTCATCCAAATCTTCTGCAGTCAATTTTCATAGATCACGGCTGGCCACACTCTCCCCATTGTCATTTTCAATGCCTGCTATGTTTATTTCTCACTCATGAGTTGTGTTGTAGTGGAGGCAAAGTAGATCATGCAGCCAGTTCTCTGTACAGAAGTGTTTGAACATACGGCTGTCATGCACCGTATGAACATGGCCAAGTCAGCACAGATGTCCTTGGCTTCGCGATGAGTGTATGCTGATGGAATTAGCATGCTCCAGTTCCTCCAAGTAGGTGACCTCATCCAATCAAGAGGTGCTGAGGATATGTCTGAGACAGTGAAGATGGAAACTCTTCAGCTTTTCCTCTTGCCTAATGTATGTTTTTCAGCCCTCACCACTGTACTGAAATGTGCTGAGGTCACATTTGGTAGACCCAAAGTTTGCTTTTCTATTATTTCACACTCTCTTCTTCAGCTTGGACATAATAACTGCAGCTGTTGCAAAGTGTGTGTTGATTTCAGCATCAATTGACTGGTTCCTGGTGATTGTGCATATGATCAAATAAGTAAAGCTATCAATCTCCAGTATTATGGTAATAAAATGTGAGGCTGGATGAACACAGCAGGCCCAGCAGCATCTCAGGAGCACAAAAGCTGACATTTCGGGCCTAAACCCTTCATCAGAGAGGGGGATGGGGTGAGGGTTCTGGAATAAATAGGGAGAGAGGGGAAGGCGGACCGAAGATGGAGAGAAAAGAAGATAGGTGGAGAGGAGAGTATAGGTGGGGAGGTAGGGAGGGAATAGGTCAGTCCAGGGAAGACGGACAGGTCAAGAAGGTGGGATGAGGTTAGTAGGTAGGAGATGGAGGTGCGGAAGGGATGGGTGGGAGGAAGAACAGGTTAGGGAGGCAGAGACAGGCTGAACTGTTTTTGGGATGCAGTGGGTGGAGGGGAAGAGCTGGGCTGGTTGTGTGGTGCAGTGGGGGGAGGGGACGAACTGGGCTGGTTTTGGGATGCGGTGGGGGAAGGGGAGATTTTGAAGTTGGTGAAGTCCACATTGATACCATTGGGCTGCAGGGTTCCCAAGCGGAATATGAGTTGCTGTTGCTGCAAACTTCGGGTGGCATCATTGTGGCACTGCAGGAGGCCCATGATGGACATGTCATCTAAAGAATGGGAGGGGGAGTGGAAATGGTTCGCGACTGGGAGGTGCAGTTGTTTATTGCGAACCGAGCGGAGGTGTTCTGCAAAGCGGTCCCCAAGCCTCCGCTTGGTTTCCAGTATTATATTGTTAGGGCTGATTAATGATGATATGGCAACATACTGGGCCTTGATATTTATCTTCCTGATGCTTATGGTCTGCAAAGTGAATCAGACAGCTTATCCCACAGGACTCTCATCAGCAATTTGACTTCTGTGCACAGTCAATGAAGGTACCTGAAGGGGATATTGACTTACTGGACTCTCTAACTCATCTGTACTAAATCTTATATCTTGGTTTGTTCTTTCTAAAGTAATACCACTTGAGACATTTTCCTCTGATTCCTGTTGACTTTAGTTTTTCTAGGGCTACATGTTGCCACACACAGTCAAATGTCAGGCATGATGTCATGGGCAGCGACTGTCACTTCAACTCTATCCTTTAACATAATTTGCCAGTTTGCTTTAGCTGGATTGCTTCCATGCCCTCTTAACAGCCCTAACATAAGTTTAAAATCCAAGTCTTAGACCCTCTCTTCTCTCCACCAAACTGAATGTAAATTTCAATCATTTTATAATCGTTATTACCATTGGCTTCACCATGAGATCACCATGAATAATCCTGTTTCATTGCACAAGACCAGGTCCAGTATAACCTTTTCTCTGATTGGCTCCAGAACATGCTGTTCAACAAAACTATCCTGAAAAGGTTCTATGATCTTCTCATTGAGCTAATTTTCCTGGTTTTTGTAGTGTCCATCTAGACTAAAATTCCTCATGACAATAACTGTACTTTCCTACCAGGCACTCATTATTTCTTCTAATTTGTACCATATTTGGTATAGCATGTGATTACACGAATGGGGCCATACAGCCCTTGAACAAGTGACTCTGCTTTTATCATTCCTCATCTCTTCTAAGCCGCCTCTGCATCGTTATTTCCTGAACTTAGATCATCCATTTTCATTGTGTTAATATTAGCAGTAATTTACAGAAGCATCCTTCTACATTTTCCTACCTTTCTGTCTTCCTAGAAGTCACATGCCCTTCAATATTCAGATCCAAATCTATGGTAATCTACTGCCATGACTCTGTAATGGTTTTCAGATCTTAATTTTATTATTTATATTGATACTCTAAGTTTGACTGTTTTATTTCAAGTGCTCCTTAATTCAGACGCTGGTCTTTCATTTGCCATTTTAATACTTTAGTAATTTCTAGCCATTTCTGTTCATTTAATCTTAGGTTTATATTCTCTGAATCTCCATGTCATGGCCTGTTTATCACTTGAATGCATATGTTAGTTCTGTCTTACATACACGACAAAATAGAAAACAGGAACAGGAAAAGGGGTAGACCATACAGCCCTTCGAGCCTGCTCCACCATTCAAAAAGATCATGGCTGATCATTCAACTCAGTAACTTGTCTCTGCTTTCTCCCTATACCCTCTGATTTCTTTGGCGCTAAATATTCTATCTTAACTCCTTCTTGAAAACATTCAATGAATTTATATCTCGAAAAATTTCAGCCGTTTTGTCAAGCATTTTTTTAAATTTACATCCATGCCTGATCCTGTCATAATTTTCCAATACTTACACAATTAAAAGTAGGGACTAAGGTAGTGTTGTAGAATAGAGAAACCTCGAGATTGAGGTACTTTGAAATTTGTATCACATATAGATAGGGTGGTTAAGAGTGTGTTTAGCATGCGTGCCTTCATTGATCAGACCTTTGAGTATAGGAGTTGGGACATTATGTTGAGGTTGGTGAGACCTTTTTTTGGAGTACTGTGTGCTGTTCTGGTCTCCCTAGTATAGGAAGAATATTATTAAAAAGCTGGAGAGAGTTCAGAAGAAATTTACCAGGATGTTGCTGGGAATGGAAATTTTGAATTATAAGGAGAGACTGGATGGGCTGGGACTTCTTTCACTGGAGTGTAGGAGGTCGAGAGGTGACCTTATAGAGGTTTATTAAATAATGAAGGGTATAGATAAAGTGAATGGCAGGTGTCTTTTCCCAAGGATAGAGGATTTCATGATTAGGGGGCATATTTTTAAGGTGAGAGAAGAAAGATTAAAAAAAAATGTGAGGGCTTTTTTTTACACAGTGAGTGGTTTGTGTGTGGAATGAACTTCTAGAGAAAGTAGAAAGTATCTACAGATGTAGGTACAGTTACAATGCTGAAAAGACAAGTAAATGAATAAGAAATATTTGGAAGGATATGAGCCAAGCATAGGCAGATAGGACTAATTTCGTTTGGGATTATGGTTGACACGGACTTTTGGACCAAATGGTCTGTTTCCATGCTGTGTGACTCTACATGCTTTGCTACTAAATATTTCATAATGGACTCTAGCATTTTTGCACGACTAACATCAGTCTAATCTTTAACGATGCACTCATTACTTCTAGTGCCACTTCTTTAAATACACTGGGACTTGGGTTATCATGCCGTGGGGATTAGTCACTTTTTAATCCTGTCAATTTCCCAACACTATTCCCCTACTCATACCAATTTCCTGCAGTTCCTCCTTCTCACAAGAATCTGCCTTGCTCAACATATTTGGAATATACTTTGTGTAACCCTTTGTGAAGACAGAAACAAAATATGTATTTATTTGCTCTGCCATTTCCTTGTTCCCCAATACTATGTTCTGTTTCTGACCGTAAGGAAACTATGTTTGTCCTAACTGACCTTTCTCTCTTTCATATTTATAGAAGTTTTTACAATCAGTTTGTAAGTTCCCCACAAGCATACTTTTGTACATAATTCCCCCCCTTAATCTCACCTTTCCTGAAATCTGAACTGCTCCTAATTCTGCTCTTTTTGGCCAGTTTTTATGCCCTTCATTGGATCTAATACTATTCTAATTTCCCTTGTTAGCCATTGTCAGGCTACCTTTCCTTCTTGTTTTTCAGGAACGAGGAATTATTGCAATTCCTCCTTGCAGTCTTTAAATGTTTTCCATTGACTATCCACCATCATCCCTTAAAATAATGTTCTCCAATTTATGATAGCCATCTCGTGTCTCGTGCTATCATAATGTCCTTTATTTAGATTCAGGAACCTAGTCTCAGAATCAACTACATCACTCTGCAACTTAATGAAAAATTCTATCATATCTTGGTCACTACTCCCCAAAGGGCATCACTCAGCTTCACTGCCAATCTCTCCTTTCTCATTGCACAATATCTAGTCAAAGGCAGCCTGTTCTCTAATTGGTTACTCAATGTAATGAACCAGAAAGTATTGTCACTGATTTGATTTGCCCAATCTATATGTTGATTAATGTGACTCACAATTACAGCACAATTACTCACCTTTATTGCTTGTGACTCTAATTTCCTGTTTAATGCCTTCCCCAACATTACCGCTATAGTTTGCGTGCCAGTATTGTGACAATGTTCTCATTTTAAGAAGTGTATTTTATCTTTTTCTTAATGAAAGGAGGTTGAGACAGGTATTGAGTGGTATGTTCCAAGCCAATAAACTAAACAGCTTGTGAAGCCATGTTTTTTTTAAAAGCTGGAACAATAGAAGCAGCATGAATGGACGGTGTCAATCAGGACTTCAGTATAACTTTCAGAAGCGGTTGGGGTTTGGAAACTGCCATACATCTCTGCTTGCAACAGTAAAATGTTTGTATTTTTCTCTCTCAGAGTTTTCTCTTGATGTTCATTACATGTGAGGCAAAGTACTTTTCTGATTTTCCTTTGCCAATGGTGTATTTATGGGATGTTAATACCTTTGAACAGTTAATCAGTGGTAGTTAACATATATATTATCTTGTTAAATATTTCAATAGAGTTACAGTTAAGCTAATTGTTTAAAAATCTTAGTTTATCTGCATTTTAACTAGAGTGTAAGAATAAAGAGTGATTTTCTTTAAGTATTGTAATTCAACCCATCGAATTGCATCCAGAGCACGATGCCTTACACTGCTGAGGAAGGGTCACTCAACCTAAAACGTTAACTCAGACTTCTCTCCACAGATGCTCCAAGACCTGCTGAGCTTTCCCAGCAATTTCTGGTTTTGATTCTGATGCTTTAAACTTGTCTTTTATGAATAGAAAAAGTTGGGGTCTCGGCTATCTTCTTAATATATTTCGAGCACATTTGGTCTAGTCCATGGTATTATACAACATGTTGTCTTCCACTTGGTGTTTCTAAACTCTATCTATTCAGATTCCACTTCACCAGAGCTGATATCCCTCCTCACTATTGTGTAATTTCTTCTTTAACTGGCAAAGCCACCCCATCTCCTTTTCGTGTTTGTCTGTCCTTCCGAGAAACTGAATATCCCTCCATCTTCTCTTTCTAGACATTGTCTCCAACCATTTTTAATTAATATGTTTGGTCACCGTGCATATATTGTGACAGAACATGATTATCACAAGACAGTGACATTAAAACATAAACATATCACCACCAAAATGTGGTGTCAACCATAGCACTTTAGTAGCCCCAGTAAAACTACTGGCAGATCCAGTCTTCTTCATGTTAATCTAAAAAAGAGCTGACAGGTTTAACAATGTGGTCAGGAGCTGTAGAAAATCCATTGTAGAACAACAAGAGCCCAAAGAACAAAATAAACCAGGTTGATGCTGTGTCAAGTAAATAATATTTTTTGCATGGACTCCAGGTTTACTCAGTCTGCTTTAGTGTTAAAGATATTACAAATAATGCACAATTTAAGAGTCAAATCAGAATACATCAACAGTTATGTTGCACTCATTAAACTGCTATGTATCCGAACAGATGCACAAGTCTGAAAATGTTCCTGCAAAGTGTGTATGACTTTTGTGCTCTTTGTTCTGATTGGTAAGAAACTTATTTAACTAACTAGAGTTTTCACAAAGCTCTGGAACACCAAACACTTATAACAGCATTATCACTTGCTTAAAACTAAGGTTCAGTTGAAATGAATCTTTGCAAGAATACTCTGTGCAGATCTTTACACCGAACCCATCATCTGCTAAAAACTATGTACATCAACACACGTAAAATGAATGGATGAATCCCTACAGTGCAGAAAGAGGCCATTTAGCCCATTGAACCTGCAATGACCCTCTGAAGAGCATCCCATCCAGATGGACTCCCTCCCATCACACTGCATTTTCCACAGCCAGATCATCTAGCCTGCACATCCCTGGGCACTACAGACAAGTTAGGATGGCCAATCCACTTCACCTACAAATCTTTCGACTGGGGGAGGAAACTGGATCACCCGTCAGAAACCTACACAGACATGGGGAGAATGTGCAGACTCCATACACACAGTTGCCTGAGGCTGGAATTGAACCCGGGTCCTGGCGCTTTGAGGCTGCAGTGCTTCTTCAAATTGCAAACATGAAGTAATATGACAGGCCTCAACAGGTGATAATTGTTTGGAATGAAAAATTTGCCTCCTCATTAAACGAACAAAAGGCAAAGGCTATAAAACTGAAAAACCAAAAAAGCAGAAATTGATGGAAGTGCACAATGGAACCACCAGTGAAAAGTGAAAATTTCCATTAGTACTTCAAGTAGAAACTGTCACTAGTTCAAAGAATAAATCGTTCCCAAACAGGTCACAGATTTTTGATTTTCAAATACTGAAAGATTTGTTGTCCTTCTGAAGTTTCAGGCTTTATTTTTATTTCAGCTAGGCAGCTACTTCATTTCAGAAAAGGAGTATAAACACAAGCACATATCATGGCATTATACCTGAACTAAGTAAACTTGATTCTACTTTCCAATATAAACAATGCAAAGGAAGCATCGAAAGGTATTTTGATACTACACATCATGTAAATATGTTTGTGTGCAGAACACATTTTAACTTCCCAAATTAACGGCCGCAGTTGTGTATAACGGTGAAATTTAATTATGCTGTGCTGTGTTGTCCTTTTAGTGACACTTTAATCCTGAGTCAATATTCAATTCAACGTACATCTCATGCTTTGATGCTACTGCTCTTCACATCACCTTTGATAAATTCACTTATATTTTGCAGGAGTGATTTTACAAATCTGGCCCTTAATTGGGAGTATCATCTTGTAGAATCATCTATTATTTTCAAATGTCACTGACAACAATAGAAACATATATCTGTGGGCACGTGGATGATAATGCTTTAAACATCCAGATAGTTTATGGCAATCTGGAGCATTTTTTACTATTTTATGAAGTTGCTACCACTTCCCATTGTCCCACATACAAGTTCAGTCTAATTCAAGTCATTTTAAGCATGTTCCATTCCTTGCACTGCTGAGAGACCAACTCGAAAAAATTGGGGAAACATAGAAACAAAATTACTATAAATATTTAATAACTTATGAGGAAAAGTTTAATTTCGACTAAAGTAACGTCGGTAGGGAATTACAGAGCAGTCATTTTAGTGTAAGTGGTAGGAAAAATGATGGAATCCCTACCAAAGAAGAGCACGCCAAAAAACCCTGTAAAAATACATAGTCAATATGAATTACAAAACGAGAAATCTTGTTTGATTAATCTTACTGAATTTTTTGAGGGGGTGACAGAGAGTAAACAATGTTAATACAACAGATGCAATTTATCTAAACTTTCGAAAGGTAAGGTACCCCAAAATTGCCAAATGATAAACATCTTCCTGAGGAAGTGGTGGATTTGGGTACAATTACAATGTTTAAAAAACATTTGGGCAAATGCATGGACAGGAAAGGTTTGGAAGGATATGGGCCAGGAGCAGACAGGTGGGATTAGTTTTGTTTGGGATTATGTTTGACAGGGACTGGTTGGACTGAAGGGTCTGATTCTGTGCTGTATGACTCTATGTGGGGCCAAGGAACCATGTGACAGAATGGGTTGTTTGCTGGCTCCAAGACAAAAAACCAAGAATGGGACTAAAGTGTAGAGTTATTCTGAGCAACAATGTCTATTAGTCTTACATCCAGATGTTGAATTAAGCCACAAAAGATGTTCAGAGATTTACAAGTGTTTTACTGTAATCTATAGATCAGGACAAACTCCATCAAATCAACCATTCAACTAATTATTCTAAACCCAGCTCATTTTTTAACAATCCACCACCAAGTCACCCATCTGACAAATTAAACCATGAATGAATCATAAGCACGGCCCACCACGGGCAGTTCAACAACAACAAAACTGGAGTTAAGGCAGGGAGAGGGAAGGGATTAAATTAAAATGATCTTAAAGGTGGAGATAAAGTACTCCAGCTGTCATGGGGTCCACCTCCCTCTAAATGCTTTGAGGTGTCACTGGACACTGCATGTTCCCTCTCCAAGGACACCCAGGTACAAACGTAGCTGCAGAGCAGAGGCAGGCAATCAAAGACTATAATCTTCTCCGTAGTCTACTGCCTGGACCTCTTGACGGCTACATTGGCCAGGTCCACATGTACGCCCGCAAGGAGGTCTGCCAACTTTCCCATCCCCTCTGCACTAGGTGTGCAAAGGTCCGGAGAATGGGTCAACCAAAAGAACAGTAAGAGTCTTTAAAAATACCCGAACAGGGGTGCAATCTCCCACAACCAATATACGTATGGTCCACAGACTGCACTTTTTCATAAAACCAATAGTTGAGCTTGGAATCCATGAACCCCCTCGATCTATGATTGCATGGAATTGTTGCATGCAATACCCTCCACCTCAGGTCACTAATGGAAAGCAGAAGGTCTCCCATGTAGCGAGCCCTTCACTGTGGAGTGTCAAAGCATTTCTAGCTAGTGAATAAAGGAGAATTGGGTGGCATGCAGCAACAGACCTTACAGGGAACTCCTCCACACCATGTGGAAGGATACAGAGGGAATCTCCATGAAGTGGTTCAGGTTACAGGAATAAGCTCCTGAGGGAGGTTCTGGAATCCCAAACTCAACTTTTTATATTTTCTAATCTGTTCAGAGATAATATGACACAGCTTTGGAGCAGGTGGGACTTGAACCAAGACTTTCTGGCCCTGAAGTACGGACAATACACTGCATCTTAAGAGCCCCAACCAGGGCTTTTTTCCTTTTCCTACTCCTGTCCATACACCTCTGAATGTTTCATTACTACCATCAAATCTCCAGCTAATCATGTTTCTTGTTTAATCAACTGCTCAGAAATGTTATTATGGATGTCTGGGGGACTTGAACTCAGATCTTCTGACTCAGAGCAGGGTCACTACTAATGCACCACAAAATCTTTAAAGACAACATCCAATGAGTGTTATCTATTCTCAATCAACTCTGGAGCTCTACTGATCGATGTTGAAAGAAATCTATGTTTTTAACACTGACTATTAAAAGTTCAGAACTGGTGCTCTCCAAGGATCAACTCTTTGGCGACTGCTGTTCATTATTCACATGAATGATTTTAGACTTTGGAATCAAAAAGATAATTTTGAAATTTGCAGATGATATCAAATTTGTGGACGATAATTAATATGGAGGACTGCAACAAATTACAGGGGTAGGTAGACAGAGGTTTAAGTGAAGCCAAAACACCAACAGGGACTCGTTGGGCCAAATAGTCTGTTTTTGTGCCTTAATAAGTTGTAACTGAAGGAGAAACCTTTCAATTGCTCCTTAAACAGAAGCACCATTCAATCAAAGTTAATGAATAAATGCATGAAGGGAACATGGACAAAAATTATCGCTCACTTAACTGACAATTGTGCTTAAAATACAGATGAATTTACTTCCAATATATTTTAACAATAAATACTAACCCTTTTAATCAGTGCAAAGAAAGCATCCTATTTGTTTCCCACTGTTTCTCCACATCCTTGCTCCTGACTTTAACACTTCTGCAATCTATTTCAGATATTGCATAACTTCAGTTTTCTACTTAACTTCAAGAGACATGCAAGTTAGGTGATAACAAAGTGTGGAGCTGGATGAACACAGCAGGCCAAGCAGCATCTTAGGAGCACAAAAGCTGACGTTTTGGGCCCAGACCCTTCATCAGAAAAGTGGGATGGGGAGAGGATTCTGAAATAAATAGGGAGAGAGAGGGAGGCGGACTGAAGATAGATAGAGGAGAAGATAGGTGCAGGGGAGAGTATGGGTGGGGAGGTAGGGAGGGGATAGGTCAGTCCGGGGAGGACGGACAGGTCAAGGGAGCGGGATGAGGTTAGTAGGTAGGAAATGGAGGTGCGGCATGACGTGGGAGGAGGGAATAGGTGGGAGGAAGAACAGGTTAGGCAGACGGGGATGAGCTGGGCTGGTTTTGGGATGCAGTGGGGGGAGGGGAGATTTTGAAGTTGGTGAAATCCACATTGATACCTTTGGGCTGTAGGATTCCCAAGTGGAATATGAGTTGCTGTTCCTGCAACCTACGGGTGGCATCATTGTGGGACTGCAGGAGGCCCACGATAGACATGTCATCTAAGGAATGGGAGGGGGACCTGAAATGGTTTGTGACAGGGAGGTGCAGTTGTTTACTGCGAACCGAGCGTAGGTTTTCTGCAAAGCGGTCCCCAAGCCTTTGCTTGGTTTCCCCAATGTAGAGGAAGCCACAACGGGTACAGTGGATGTAGTATACCACATTCGTGGATGTGCAGGTGAACATCTGCTTGATATGGAAGGTCATCTCGGGGCCTGGGATAGGGGTGAGGGAGGAGGTGTGGGGGCAAGTATAGCACTTCCTGTGGTTGCAGGGGAAAGTGCTGGGTGTGGTGGGGGTGGAGGGGAGCGTGGAGCGGACAAGGGAGTCACGGAGAGAGTTGTCTCTCTGGAAGGCAGACAAGGGTGGGGTGGGAAAAATGTCTTTGATGGTGGGGTCGGATTGTAGATGGTGGAAGTGTCGGAGGATGATGCATTGTATCCGGAGCTTGCTGGGGTGGTATGTGAGGACTAGGGGGATTCTCTTTGGGCGGTTATTGCGAGGGCAGGGTGTGAGGAATGAGGTGCGGGAAATGCGGGAGACATAGTCCAGGGCGTTCTCGACCACTGCAGGGGGAAAGTTGCAGCCCTTGAAGAACGAGGAAATCTGGGATGTGCAGGACTGAAATGCCTCATCCTGGAAGCAAATCCAGCGGAGGTGAAGGAATTGGGAATCAGGGATGGAATTTTAGCAGGAAGGTGGTGGGAGGAGGTGTATTCCATGCTGAATTACCTCTAGTGTCCAGTGATCTGCAAGCTAGGTGGTTTAGCCGTGGGAAATGCAGGGTTACGGGGATAGGGTGGAGGGATGGGTTCTGTGTGTGGTACTCTTCGGAGGTTCGGTGTGAATTTGATGGGCTAAATGGCCTATTTTCACAGTGTAGGGATTCTATGATTCTATGAGCTTCACATCACCAAAACAGCATGCTTAAAAACTACAACATGCCCGCTTTTATTCTCTCTCTCCTTGAAAACCATTATCCATGATGATATTACCCCAAGATTTGACTGGTGAAGTACTCTCATCAGATTGATGATCAACAGTTTTTTTTTTGGAACTGATATAATATCATTTTGTTTAGAATTGAATCTTTTAGCAAATGTGCCTTCTTAGTATGCTTTTTATGGAAGATCTACAAGAACGAATGGATCACTCTATTGAATTAACTGTTCTTTATGTTAATGGTTCATCAAATATAAATGTATTGTATATTTTAAGGAATGTTAATTCAATTATTTACCAATTTGTTGAATGCAGAAGGTATTCTACGCATGCTGGAAATCTAAAATTATGGTTAGCTAATTTCAATCAACTGTATACATATATATATATTGAACATAAACAAAGACTTGTTAAATATTGCCCTGATGACACATACATGGTTGAACAAGACAGCACTTAATAAAGCAATTTGCTTTTTGGGATACTGAACTCTAAGCTTAATAAATAAATGTAAGGGTTTCGTTTTAGCTAGGGGTAGTACAGTGGCTTAGTTGTTTGCACTACTGCCTCACAGCACTAGGGACCTGGGTTCAAGTCCAGCTTTGGGCAACAGTATGTGTGGAGTTTGCATGTTCTCCCTGTGTCTTTTCTTTCCCCCACAGTCCAAAGATGTGCAGGTTAGGTGGATTGACCATGCTAGGTTGCCCATAGGGTTCAGGGATATGTAGATTAGGGGATGGGTCTGGGGGGAGAATCCTCTGATGGTTGGTGTGGACTTGTTGGACCAAAGAGCCTGTTTTCACACTGTAGGGATTCTATATGGAAGTCTTTATCACCTTACAGATGGACATTTTTAGACATTAATTGTAAACTGTGACAAAAAATTTTATTTGTTTATGTTATGTAGGTGTCGTTGCAGGGCCAGCATTTGTTGCCATCCATTATTGTCCAGAGAATATTTCAGAGACAGCAACCTTGCTATGGGTCTGGAGTTACATGTTGGCCAGGCTATGTACGGATGATAGACTTCCCTCCCTGATAATCAACAGTTGCTACGTGGTCATCAATAGACTAGTTCTTTATTCCAGATTTTTATTGAATTCAAGTTTCATCATCTGCCACTGTGGGATTTCGACCCATGTTTCCAGAACATAATAAGCTGCAGTTTGCAATTAAATTGCACATTTCTTGAGACATGAAAATGTTTATGTGGAAGAAACGTTAACATGTAGAGTGATTTACTACAAGCATGTAATATGTTAAGCTTCATTGGAAGAAATCTACTAAATTGTACCCATGATTTTTAAAAAAATTATTTGAAGCTAGATGAACACAGCAGGCCAAGCAGCATTAGAGGAGCGGGATAGTTGACGTTTTGGAGAGGAGATGGACAGGTCAAAGAGGCGGGGTTACAGCCAGTGAAGGCTCTAACCCCGCCTCTTTGACCTATCTGTCTCCTCTCACCCTACCTTCTCCTTTATCCATCTTCTATCTGCCTCCCCCTCTCTCCCTATTTATTTCAGAATCCCCTTCCCCTCCCCCATTTCTGAAGAAGGGTCTCGACCCAAAACGTCAACTTTCCTGCTCCTCTAATGCTGCTTGGCCTGCTGTGTTCATCTAGCTTCACACCATGTTATCTCTGATTTCCCGGCATTGGCAGTTCCTACTATCTCTGTAACAGTTTATTTGAACACCTTTTTTCCATAAAATGGGGATCAAATTGTTAATTCTCACTGTAGAAACTCAAGAATCAGGTAAATTACACAGCAATGATTATAATATTTTCCGTGTTTGATTTACTTTTTATTATGGTGTTTTAATGGTACACTTTTGGAAATAGTTTTTCTAAAGTAATTTCTATCAATTTCTGAAAAAGACACACTGTGGGATGAGGGACCTAAAGAGACAAAATAGTACAGCATGAACCAGGCATACAAATTATAAAGCTGCTAATATCGTTCCATTTCTAAATATTTACATTTAGTTAATGTACTTTATGTAAAATAAATCAACTTTATTGGATATAAATTAGAACACAATTTTAAACGTTGGTGATAAGAAACAGCATTACAATCACTTCCTTCTTAATCCTCATTTTAGCTAAATCCCAAAGGGACGTAATGAGCTGCAAAGTAGTTCATGTAAATCAAAAATATTTAACAAAGCCATTATCCTATGTTTTAAGCAATGTGGCAGCAAAAAAATTGAAGTAGTGTGATAAATAAAGTATTCAGTAACTTGCTTTCTTTCACTTGTTGTCTATGTTATCCACCATGTCTAATGTGTTACTTCCTTCAAAATAATTCCCACCAAAAAGTGAATTTAAAAATGTAAATGATAAATCCAGCTAATGTTACACAGTAAAGTTGCTCATGGGGTGTGTGATTCACAATCTAGCTGGAACGACACACCTACAAAGAGAAAATAGATTAAAGCTGCAGTATGCTTGCTGTCACTAACTTGGAGCATACCGTATGTATCTAATTTTTAAATTCATCCTCAGAATGGAAGCACCACTAGCTAGGTTGACTTTTATTGCTCATCTCTAGCTGTGCCAAGCGGTTTATGGTGGGCTGCTGTATCGACGTTGTATAGCTAGCTAAGTCATTTCAAAGGGCAACTGAGTTTATTACACAGATATTAGACTCGAATAAATATAGGCCAGATTGAGTAATGATAGCAGGTATTCTTCCCTAAAAGGCAATTTATGCTATTTTCATTTTTTGCTGCTAAATTCTCATTGTACCTTTGTTACCTCTAGATGTGATTATTGCTGTACACTCCTGGCTAACTTCCCATATTCTACCCAGTGTAAACCTGGTCATTCAAACTCAATTACCCATGTGCATATTGTGCCAAAATGTATCCATCATCCCCATGTTTGTCAAATTTAAATTATCTCCCTAAAAACAACACCTCAATTGTGAAATTCTCAGCCTTATTTTCAAATATCTTTAAAGCTTCGTCCCTTTCTACTTCTGTAATCCCTCCCAGCCTCACGACTCTCGGCAATATCTCTGCACATCTATATCTGGCCTCCGGAGCATTGTTGATTATAATTGTTTCACTATTGCAGCCAGGTGTTCAGCTGCCTTGGCCTTAAACTCTAAACCTCTCCACCTTTCTTTCCTCCTTTATTGTGGTCCTGAGAGCCTACCTTACAGGCGCGGATTTGGCCATCTGCCCTGATGTAGCTTCATGTAGTTTGGTGTCAAATCTTGTTTTATAATGCTCTCCTATGGAGCTTTGGATGTTTTTATTATGTTAAAGGTGCTATATGTATAATTACAAGTAGGTGTTATTAATGTTGTAGTATGACAGTAATGTTGTATGTTTTTTAGGACAGACTAACAGCTTCGTCAATTTTATATTCCCAAACTTTCAAAATAAAATAAAATTCAAACTAACTATTTATCCAGTTATATTATGCAGGCTAATATACCTTTTTATTATACTTTTTGCTATACTCGACTTTGTATTTAAAAAGTTAATCATGTAGTAACCTTGACTATTAAAAAAAATACTGTGTACTTTGACATAGTGCAAGGGAAACGGTTGAATATATATTTATTCTGCAACTGAAGGGAGTTTTTAAAACTAAATTATTTGAAATCCTTCACTCATGGAATTAACATCATTCTAATAACTTCCAATATAATTTTATATATTTGTAACTTCCATTTTGCGCTGCAATATCCACGTCAATAAAAGTCTAAGTATTTGATTTTTATTTGAATTATTTTCTAATCTATGTGGAACATATGGCTGTGGCATAAATGTAGTTAATATATGCTGATATTTTATTTTCTAGTTGTAAACTGATACAGCTCTATCTTACGCTCCCTTGACAACCCACCAATGTTATCTACAAAATAAAAATAACAGTGAAATAAAATAGAAACTTGCTTCTGCTTAGTGCTTTTTCACAATTACCAGACAAATGGCCTCTTTCTGCACGTAGGGATTCTGCAATTCTATGATCTCAAAGGCCTTCACAGCCAATGAAGCTTTGTTTTGTGCAGTCACTGGTGTAATGTGGGAAATGAGGCAGCCTATCAGCACACAGCAAACTCCCACAATCAGCAATGTGATAACAACCAGATATCTGTTGCTGCGATCTTACTTCAGGTAAAAAAATACTGGCCAGGTCATGGAAGGTAACTCCCCTGCTCCTCTTCAAAACACTATCATGGCAACTTTTATATTCATCTAGGCAGACATTTCTGACTAGATTTAAGGTCTCATCTAAAAGATGGCACATTCCTCAGTACTCAACTGGGAGCTCAGCCTTGATGTTTGTGCTCAAACTCTGGAGTGTCTTAAACTTTCAAATTCAGAAGTGAGAGTGCCACCAACTGAGCCAAGGCTGAGCACAACTGTATTTTTCACTCAAAATTTTCAAATGTAATTTACATTCAAGAGATTTCTGTTTTCATTCATTAAATAGCAAATGTGTCAAAAAAATCTCCTGCCTAAAACATATTGACAATATAGGTATTTTTATAACATTCCTCAGTCTACAATATTCATGGAAATATTATACATGTATCATTTTATGTACACAGGTATCATTTTACATAAACTGGTTAACACCTCTGTTAAAATAACAGAGAAATGCAATAAGAGTACATTGACCATGTGTGCACTAATCAGTTATATTTATCAAACAGACAGAACTAACATAAAATACAGACGATGAGAAGCTCGAGTTTTGGATAACTGAAAGTTATTAAATTATTCCTTATGTAATTTTTTCCCCCACAATTGAAGTTGACTGGATCACCAAATATGATCCTCCTCATCTTTGTTCCCATGTGATACATATTTATCACACTGGATGTTATCACTTTTATTATCAATATTCTACACATATTAACAAAAATGAAGTGAATGTTATTTTGTTTACACAGTTCTGAAAATCAGAATTAAAATTGCAGTGTTGGTACAGAACTTGGTGAGGAAATGAAAATAGTTGTCTAATAATCATATTTCCAGTTTATCTCCTCTACAGATGCTACAAGAATGCGTGGTTGACTACTTTAATACTGGTAGAGAGAGTTAACGTTATTCAAAGATGCCCAAAGCCCTCTTGAGTTTCCCTCTTTTCTGCCTGTCTTATTTCTGAACAACTTGAGATTTCCTCCGTACACACAAAAAGAAGTGATGTGACTTAATGAATAGGCGTAAATGAGAAACAAAAAAAGTATTTTGTAACGGGGCTTCTTGTGCGATTCAAATTTCTTTAATAGATCCTTCATAGCAATCTATTACTGCACAGAATCAGCATGTTGCAAACTTATACAGTACATTGTTATTGATATAGTAAATATCGAAATAGCGAAAATACGAATGCTTCATTTGAATTTTCTGTTCGTCTTATTTGTTTCATTTTCAATTCTCCCGAAGTATATTTTCAGAATAAACCTAATCTTGTGGTAATTCCCTTACTATCTACGTGAAATTATTTAAAAAGAGGTTTAAGTGGTATATTTTGCATCACCTTGTACCTTTTTTCCAACAGTATGGTTAAACAGATGCATTATAATCACTAACCTTTAAGAACCAAAACATTTGATGTGGGTTATCTACACATTGCAGGAAAGGATGGTTTGACAGCTGCAAGCATATTTTAATCCGCTTTAGAAAAGAAACGATGGTTTTCTTTTAAAGATGTGACGAATTATTACATGCAGATTACCGTTTCACCGACATCCTAAATACTACTGTTCATCATTACTTCTCAGATTATATATTATCGTCGCTTGTGCTGACTGCGGACAATACGAAACTATAGCAAAACAGCTGTTGTTGTAAACACTGGTACCGAGACACTTTTTAATGTTTCTCCTGAAAACTCATTTATCGCCACCACTATCGACTAATTGACACCAGATCCACGTATATTCGACACATCGGAATCTACAAAATATTTTGCCAAAAGAACGTGTATGATGTTTGGTGATGACCACTTCTGTGATCGAGATGCGGTTTCCCGGCTCATGTACTGTACGGGCGGAAAGTGCTCTTATCGGACGGCTAAATGGAAATAGCAAATGGAGCGGACGGGTTAGAAACCGAATGGCAAAGCAAGTCGCTGCCATCAAGGTGAGTAGGAACAATGCGTTTGAAACAGAGACTGCGCCTTGTATAAATGTAGTCACAAGTCAAAGATCGTTTTCCATATTACACCACAATGGTTGGTTCAAGCAATTCGCAAACATAAATGAAACTCATTCGACGATTATTGCGCTCAGGTGAAATTGTGTGATACTCTGCGTGTTAAAGACTTAGATACAATAATGTGATCGAAGACAGGAGCACATAGAACCCTCGAGTCGTGATGAATTCGATTAAATTCTATTAAAACGAAACTGTTGTACTTGAACCCTTTCTAGGTCTGCTGCTGTTTGGTTTTGCTCTCATTGTCTTAAACAAGCTTCTGATTCCGATCACCAATATCGATTCTCAGAGGAGAAATATTAATCAGGAACCCGCTGGTTTGCCGCATTTTGCAAGTCCAACTGCGAGCTGTTAATACATGTTTGACCAGAACAGTTTTAACACTCTCTAGTCTCCAAGGAAGCTGTGAAAGTAACGCTGATTTTTTGAACTGGGAATAGAAGACAAGTGGCAAATAAAAATGGAAGGA
Source organism: Stegostoma tigrinum (assembly GCF_030684315.1). Taxonomy (NCBI): domain Eukaryota; kingdom Metazoa; phylum Chordata; class Chondrichthyes; order Orectolobiformes; family Stegostomatidae; genus Stegostoma; species Stegostoma tigrinum. Next base: position 41,789,845 of record NC_081357.1, read on the forward strand.
TTTTACTTCGAGGCGCTGAAATATGGAAACAGGGTACTTACTATGTACTTTCTAAATACTGTATCACACACTTCCCCCACAGCTCCGATATTTGTCGGTATTTCTTATTCGGCATAAATGCACAGTATCATTGGTAGAATTTAAAGTGATTGCTTTTTTTAACCCGCCTCCTACGAGATGTGAAAGTGGCAAAAAAAGTGCAGAAATTTGACAGCTAATCTCGCAAAGGATCCAAACGAGAACAATTTATTCCTTGCGATTGTAATGAAATCGTCCTGTCGGGAAAATAACTCGTTAAATACGTGTCGTTAATCTGAAATCCAACCTGTACGTTTACATAAGTATCGAATTCAAAAGGACTGCAATGACAGCCAGAAAAGAAATCTAATGGACGGCAGCCCATTGGGTTTGAAGAGTGCTCGCCGACCCCGAGAAGCATGGATGTGGGATGTGTGTGCTGGAAGAGTATACCCCTCACTGAACACCAGACATAAACACCAAATGCACGTGGACTTCCACAATACAATAACCGGCTTCAAACGCCAGCAAAGACACCATTTCGAGCACAACAGCGACTTCAACTACACCGAGCTGCGGTCCGCACAGTCAGCACTGAAGCACGGAGTCAACAGATGCAAGAATTTCAACTGAATTGTCACGGTTTACTTTTCTAATGTCGACCTCTCCATCTCGATTCGGGATTTTGATGGTTAAGTTGACAGCTTTAGAAATTCCCAGCTCATTATGTGAAGGGAAAGCACGCGCGACAGTCTCCGCGGGATCATCGCGTCTACAAAGGAGACATCAAGACTTACTTTCTCAAAAAAAATCCAGTTTCTTCCACTCACACTGTCTTCCTGGAAATAGTTGAATGCTCCGGTCTTCTTCCAAGCGGAGACGGAGGGGGCGGGGAAGGAAAATGGGGAACTGTTTCTGTTCGGCTGTACTCGGTCGGTCTGTAGTGCTGCACATATGTGAGAGGCTCTCACTCCCAGGGTATAACCTACCCCGGGCTCACACTCACTCCCAGTGAATCTCCGACCCCGGGCTCACACTCACTCCCAGGGTATAACCTACCCCGGGCTCACACTCAGTCCCAGGGTATAACCTACCCCGGGCTCACACTCACTCCCAGGGTATAACCTACCCCGGGCTCACACTCACTCCCAGGGTATAACCTACCCCGGGCTCACACTCACTCCCAGGGTATAACCTACCCCGGGCTCACACTCACTCCCAGTGAATCTCCGACCCCGGGCTCACACTCACTCCCAGGGTATAACCTACCCCGGGCTCACACTCAGTCCCAGGGTATAACCTACCCCGGGCTCACACTCACTCCCAGGGTATAACCTACCCCGGGCTCACACTCACTCCCAGGGTATAACCTACCCCGGGCTCACACTCACTCCCAGGGTATAACCTACCCCGGGCTCACACTCACTCCCAGTGAATCTCCGACCCCGGGCTCACACTCACTCCCAGTGAATCTCCGACCCCGGGCTCACACTCACTCCCAGGGTATAACCGACCCCGGGCTCACACTCACTCCCAGTGAATCTCCGACCCCGGGCTCACACTCACTCCCAGGGTATAACCGACCCCGGGCTCACACTCACTCCCAGGGTATAACCGACCCCGGGCTCACACTCACTCCCAGGGTATAACCGACCCCGGGCTCACACTCACTCCCAGTGAATCTCCGACCCCGGGCTCACACTCACTCCCAGGGTATAACCGACCCCGGGCTCACACTCACTCCCAGGGTATAACCGACCCCGGGCTCACACTCACTCCCAGTGAATCTCCGACCCCGGGCTCACACTCACTCCCAGGGTATAACCTACCCCGGGCTCACACTCAGTCCCAGGGTATAACCTACCCCGGGCTCACACTCACTCCCAGGGTATAACCGACCCCGGGCTCACACTCAGTCCCAGGGTATAACCTACCCCGGGCTCACACTCACTCCCAGGGTATAACCGACCCCGGGCTCACACTCACTCCCAGGGTATAACCTACCCCGGGCTCACACTCACTCCCAGGGTATAACCGACCCCGGGCTCACACTCACTCCCAGTGAATCTCCGACCCCGGGCTCACACTCACTCCCAGGGTATAACCGACCCCGGGCTCACACTCACTCCCAGGGTATAACCGACCCCGGGCTCACACTCACTCCCAGTGAATCTCCGACCCCGGGCTCACACTCAGTCCCAGGGTATAACCGACCCCGGGCTCACACTCACTCCCAGTGAATCTCCGACCCCGGGCTCACACTCACTCCCAGGGTATAACCTACCCCGGGCTCACACTCACTCCCAGTGAATCTCCGACCCCGGGCTCACACTCAGTCCCAGGGTATAACCGACCCCGGGCTCACACTCACTCCCAGTGAATCTCCGACCCCGGGCTCACACTCACTCCCAGGGTATAACCTACCCCGGGCTCACACTCAGTCCCAGGGTATAACCGACCCCGGGCTCACACTCACTCCCAGGGTATAACCGACCCCGGGCTCACACTCAGTCCCAGGGTATAACCTACCCCGGGCTCACACTCACTCCCAGGGTATAACCGACCCCGGGCTCACACTCACTCCCAGGGTATAACCGACCCCGGGCTCACACTCACTCCCAGTGAATCTCCGACCCCGGGCTCACACTCACTCCCAGGGTATAACCGACCCCGGGCTCACACTCACTCCCAGGGTATAACCGACCCCGGGCTCACAATCACTCCCAGGGTATAACCTACCCCGGGCTCACACTCACTCCCAGGGTATAACCGACCCCGGGCTCACACTCACTCCCAGGGTATAACCGACCCCGGGCTCACACTCACTCCCAGTGAATCTCCGACCCCGGGCTCACACTCACTCCCAGGGCATCACGAACCACGGGGCTCACACTCACTCCCAGTATATCACTTACCCCGGGCTCACACTCAGTCCCTGTGTATCAGTGACCGGGGCTCACACTCAGTCCCAGTGTATTACTGACGCCTGGCTCACTCGCTCCCAGTGTATCTCCAACCCCGGGCTCACACTCAGTCCCAGTGTATCACCGACTCCGGGCTCACACTCAGTCCCAGTGCATCAAAAACCCCAGGCTCACAGTCAGTCCCAGTGTATCACTGACACCGGGCTCACACTCAGTCCCAGTGTATCACTGATCCCGGGCTCACACTCGGTCCTAGTTTATCATTGAACCTGGGCTCACACTCACTCCCAGTATATCACTGACCCGGGCACACAGTCCCAGAGTATCACTGATACCGGGCTCACACTCACTCCCAGTGCATCTCCTAACCCAGGCTCACACTCAGTCCCAGTGTATAACTGACCGCAGGCTCACACTCAGTCTCAGTGAATCACTGACCCTGGGCTCACACTCAGTCTCAGTGTATCACTGACCCCGGGCTCACACTCAGTCCCAGTGTATCACTGACCCCGGGCTCACACTCAGTCCCAATGTATCATTGACGCAGGGCTCACACTCAGTCCGAGGGTATCACTGACCCCGGGCTCACACTCAGTCACAGTGTATCACCGACACCGGGCTCTCTCTCAGTCCCCGTGCATCACTGATTTTGGGCTCACACTCAGTCTCAATGTATCGCAGGTGGGGGGCAAACACTCAGTCCGAGTGTATCACTGACACCGGGCTCACACTCAGTCCCAGTTTATCACTGATACTGGGCTCAAACTCAATGCCAGTGTATCACTGACACAGGAATCACATTCAGTCCCAGTGTATCACTGAAGCCGGGCTCACACTCAGTCCCGGTGTGTCACTGGTTGTGGGTTCACACTCAGTCCCGATGTGTCACTGACCTTGGGCTCACGCTGAGACCCAGTGATTCACTGACCCCAGGCTCACACTCATCCCAGTGTGTCACTGACCCCGGGCTCACACTCACTCCCAGTGTATCTCCGACCCCAGGCTCACACTCAGTCCCAGTGTATCACCAACTCCGGGCTCACACTCAGTCCCAGTCTATCATTGACCCTGGGCTCACACTCACTCCAAGTATATCACTGACCCCGGGCTCACACTCAGTCCCAGTGTATCACTGATCTCGGGCTCACACTCGTCCCAGTATATCACCAACCCCGGGCTCACTCTCAGTCCCAGTGTATCACCGACGCTGGACCCACAATCAGTCCCAGTGTGTCACTGACCCCAGGCTCACACTCAGTCCCAATGTTTCACTGACCCCAGGCTCACACTCAGTCCCAGTGTATCACTGAAGCCGGGCTCACGCTCAGTCCCGGTGTGTCACTGGTTGTGGTGTTCACACTCAATCTGAGTGTATCACTGACCTTGGGCTCACACTGAGACCCAGTGATTCACTGACCCAGGCTCACACTCAGTCCCAGTGTGTCACTGACCCCGGGCTCACACTCACTCCCAGTGTATCACCGACCCTGGGACCACACACAGTCCCAGTTTGTCACCGACGCCGGGCTCACACTCACTCCCAGTGTATCACTCACGCCAGGCTCACACTCAGTCCCAGTGTATCACTGACCCTGGGCTCACACTCAGTCTCAGTGTATCACTGACCCTGGGTTCACAGTCAGTCTCAGTGTATCACCGACTCCGGGCACACAGTCCCAGAGTATCACTGACACCGGGCTCTCCTAACCCAGGCTCACACTCAGTTCCAGTGTATCAGTGACCCCGGGCTCACGCAGTGCCAGTAAATCACCGACCCCGGGCTCACACTCAGTCCCAGTGTATCATTGACCCTGAGGGCAAACTCAGACCCAGTGTGTCACTGACGACGGGCTCACAATCAGTCCTGGTGTATCACTGACACCGGGCTCACACTCAGTCCCAGTGTATCACTGACCATGGGTTCACACTCAGTCCTAATTTATCATTGAACCTGGGCTCACACTCACTCCCAGTATATCACTGACCCGGGCACACAGTCCCAGTGTGTCACTGACCCCGGGCTCACACTCACTCCCAGTGTATCTCCGACCCCAGGCTCACACTCAGTCCCAGTGTATCACCAACTCCGGGCTCACACTCAGTCCCAGTGTATCACCGACCCCAGGCTCACACTCACTGCCAGTGTATCACCGACACCGGGCTCACACTCAGTCCCAGTGTATTACTAGCCCCGGGCTCACACTCAGTCCCAGTGTATCACCGATCCCAGGCTCAAACTCAGTCCCACTGTATCTCCGACCTCGGGCTCACACTCAGTCCCAGTGTATCATTGACCCTGAGGGCAAACTCAGACCCAGTGTGTCACTGACCCCAGGCTCACACTCAGTCCCAGTGTATCACTGAACCCGGGCTCACGCTCAGTCCCGGTGTGTCACTGGTTGTGGTGTTCACACTCAATCTGAGTGTATCACTGACCTTGGGCTCACACTGAGACCCAGTGATTCACTGACCCAGGCTCACACTCAGACCCAGTGTGTCACTGACCCCGGGCTCACACTCACTCCCAGTGTATCACCGACCCCGGGACCACACACAGTCCCAGTGTGTCACCGACGTCGGGCTCACTCTCACTCCCAGTGTATCACTCACGCCAGGCTCACACTCAGTCCCAGTGTATCACTGACCCTGGGCTCACACTCAGTCTCAGTGTATCACTGACCCTGGGTTCACAGTCAGTCTCAGTGTATCACCGACTCCGGGCACACAGTCCCAGAGTATCACTGACACCGGGCTCACACTCATTCCCAGTGCATCTCCTAACCCAGGCTCACACTCAGTCCCAGTGTATCACTGACGCTGGGCTCACACTCAGTCCCAGTGTATCATTGACCCTGAGGGCAAACTCAGACCCAGTGTGTCACTGACGCCGGGCTCACAATCAGTCCCAGTGTATCACCGACCCCAGGCTCACACTCACTGCCAGTGTATCACTGACACCGGGCTCACACTCAGTCCCAGTGTATCACTGACCCTGGGTTCACACTTAGTCCCGGTGTGTCACTGACACTGGGTTCACACTCAGTCCCAGTGTATTACTAGCCCCGGGCTCACACTCAGTCCCAGTGTATCACCGATCCCAGGCTCAAACTCAGTCCCACTGTATCTCGGACCTCGGGCTCACACTCAGTCCCAGTGTATAACTGACCGCAGGCTCACACTCAGTCTCAGTGAATCACTGACCCTGGGCTCACACTCAGTCTCAGTGTATCACTGACCCCGGGCTCACACTCAGTCCCAGTGTATCACTGACCCCGGGCTCACACTCAGTCCCAGTGTATCATTGACGCAGGGCTCACACTCAGTCCGAGGGTATCACTGACCCCGGGCTCACACTCAGTCACAGTGTATCACCGACACCGGGCTCTCTCTCAGTCCCCGTGCATCACTGATTTTGGGCTCACACTCAGTCTCAATGTATCGCAGGTGGGGGGCAAACACTCAGTCCGAGTGTATCACCGACACCGGGCTCACACTCAGTCCCAGTTTATCACTGATACTGGGCTCACACTCAATGCCAGTGTATCACTGACACAGGAATCACATTCAGTCCCAGTGTATCACTGAAGCCGGGCTCACACTCAGTCCCAGTGTATCACTGAAGCCGGGCTCACACTCAGTCCCGGTGTGTCACTGGTTGTGGGTTCACACTCAGTCCCGGTGTGTCACTGACCTTGGGCTCACGCTGAGACCCATTGTATCTCCGACCCCAGGCTCACACTCAGTCCCAGTGTGTCACTGACCCTGGGCTCACACTCACTCCCAGTGTATCTCCGACCCCAGGCTCACACTCAGTCCCAGTGTATCACCAACTCCGGGCTCACACTCAGTCCCAGTCTATCATTGACCCCGGGCTCACACTCAGTCCCAGTGTATCACTGATCTCGGGCTCACACTCGTCCCAGTATATCACCAACCCTGGGCTCACTCTCAGTCCCAGTGTATCACCGACGCTGGACCCACAATCAGTCCCAGTGTGTCACTGACCCCAGGCTCACACTCAGTCCCAATGTATCACTGACCCCAGGCTCACACTCAGTCCCAGTGTATCACTGAAGCCGGGCTCACGCTCAGTCCCGGTGTGTCACTGGTTGTGGTGTTCACACTCAATCTGAGTGTATCACTGACCTTGGGCTCACACTGAGACCCAGTGATTCACTGACCCAGGCTCACACTCAGTCCCAGTGTGTCACTGACCCCGGGCTCACACTCACTCCCAGTGTATCACCGACCCCGGGACCACACACAGTCCCAGTGTGTCACCGACGCCGGGCTCACACTCACTCCCAGTGTATCACTCATGCCAGGCTCACACTCAGTCCCAGTGTATCACTGACCCTGGGCTCACACTCAGTCTCAGTGTATCAGTGACCCTGGGTTCACAGTCAGTCTCAGTGTATCACTGACCCTGGGTTCACAGTCAGTCTCAGTGTATCACCGACTCCGGGCACACAGTCCCAGAGTATCACTGACGCTGGGCTCACACTCAGTCCCAGTGTATCATTGACCCTGAGGGCAAACTCAGACCCAGTGTGTCACTGACGCCGGGCTAACAATCAGTCCCAGTGTATCACCGACCCCAGGCTCACACTCACTGCCAGTGTATCACTGACACCGGGCTCACACTCAGTCCCAGTGTATCACTGACCCTGGGTTCACACTTAGTCCCGGTGTGTCACTGACACTGGGTTCACACTCAGTCCCAGTGTATCACTGGCCACGGACTCACAATCAGTCCCAGTGTATCACCGACTTGGGCTCACACTCACTCCCAGTGCATCTCCTAACCCAGGCTCACACTCAGTCCCAGGATATCACCGACCCCAGGCTCACACTCAGTCCCAGTGTATCACTGGCCCCAGGCTCACACTCAGTCCTAGCGTATCACCGGCCCCAGACTCACATTCGGTCCCAGTGTATCACTGACCTGGGCTCACACTCAGTCCCAGTGTATCATGGACCCAAGGCTCACTCAGTGCCAGTAAATCACCGGCCCCGGACTCACCCTCAGTCCCAGAGTGTCACTGACACTGGGCTCACACTCATTCCCAGTGTGTCTCCGACCCCAGGCTCACACTCAGTCCCAGTGTATCACTGATCTCGGGCTCACACTCAGTCCCAGTGTATCACCGGCCCCGGGCTCACACTCAGTCCCAGTGTATCACTGAAGTTGGGCTCACACTCAGTCCCAGCGTATCACCGGCCCCAGGCTCACACTCAGTCCCAGTGTATCACTGACGCCGGGCTCACACTCAGTCCCAGTGTATCACTGATCTCGGGCTCACACTCAGTCCCAGTGTATCACCGGCCCCGGGCTCACACTCAGTCCCAGTGTATCACTGGCCCCAGGCTCACACTCAGTCCTAGCGTATCACCGGCCCCAGACTCACATTCGGTCCCAGTGTATCACTGACCTGGGCTCACACTCAGTCCCAGTGTATCATGGACCCAAGGCTCACTCAGTGCCAGTAAATCACCGGCCCCGGACTCACCCTCAGTCCCAGAGTGTCACTGACACTGGGCTCACACTCATTCCCAGTGTGTCTCCGACCCCAGGCTCACACTCAGTCCCAGTGTATCACTGATCTCGGGCTCACACTCAGTCCCAGTGTATCACCGGCCCCGGGCTCACACTCAGTCCCAGTGTATCACTGAAGTTGGGCTCACACTCAGTCCCAGTGTATCACCGGCCCCAGGCTCACACTCAGTCCCAGTGTATCACTGACGCCGGGCTCACACTCAGTCCCAGTGTATCACTGATCTCGGGCTCACACTCAGTCCCAGTGTATCACTGACGCCGGGCTCACACTCACTCCCAGTGTATCACTGATCTCAGGCTCACACTCAGTCCCAGTGTATCACCGGCCCTGGACTCACAAGCAGTCCGAGTGTATCACCGACCTGGCTCACACTCACTCCCAGTGCATCTGCTAACCCGGGCTCACACTCAGTCCCAGTGTATCACCAATCCAAGGCTCACACTCAGTCCCGGTGTGTCACTGGTTGCGGGTTCACACTCAGTCTGAGTGTATCACTGGCCCTGAGGGCAAACTCAGTCCCAGTGTATCACTGACCCTGGGCTCACACTCAATCCCAGTGTATCACCGGCCCCGGACTCACAATTAGTCCCAGAGTATCACCGACCTGGGCTCACCCTCAGTCCCAGTGTATCACTGTCACCGGGCTCACACTCAGTCCTGGTGTATCACTGATCCTGGGCTCACAATGAGTCCTGGTGTGTCACTAGCTGCGGGCTCACACTCAGTCTGAGTGTATCACTGACCTCGGGCTCACACTGAGACCCAGCATATCACTGAAGCCGGGCTCACACTCAGTCCCAGTGTATCACTCACACTGAGGGCAAACTCAGTCCCAGTGTGTCACTGACGCTGGGTTCACAATCAGTCCCAATGTATCACCGACCTCGGGCTCACACTCATCCCAGTATATCACCAACCCCGAGCTCTCACTCACTCCCAGTTTATCACCGACATCGGGCTCACACTCACTCCCAATGTGTCACTGACACCAGGCTCACACTCAGTCCCAGTGTATCACTGACCCTGGGCTCACACTCAGTCTCAGTGCATCACTGACCCTGCGTTCACACTCAGTCCCGGTGTGTCACTGGTTGTGGGTTAACACTCAGTCTGAGTGTATCACTGACCATGGGCTCACACTGAGACCCAGTGTTTCACTGAACCTGAGGGACAACTCAGTCCCAGTGTATCACCGACCCCAGGTTCACACTCACTCCCAGTGTATCTCTTACCCCAGGCTGACACTCACTCCCAGTTTATCACCGACACTGGGCTCACACTCACTCTCAATGTGTCACGAACCCCAGGCTCACACTCAGTCCCAGTGTATCACCGACCCTGAGGGCAAACTCAGTCCCAGTGTGTCACTGACGCTGGGTTCACACTCAGTCCCAGTGTATCACTGACTTTGGGCTCACACTGAGACCCAGTGTTTCACTGACCCCAGGCTCACACTCTGTCCCAGTGTATCACTGACCTTGGGCTCACGCTGAGACCCAGTTTATCACTGAAGCCGAGCTCACACTCAGTCCCAGTGTATCACTGACACTGAGGGCAAACACAGACCCAGTGTAACACTGACGCTGGGTTCACAATCAGTCCCAATGTATCATCGACCTCAGGCTCACACTAGTCCCAGTATATCACTGACACCGGGCTCACACTCAATCCCAATGTGTCAAGACCCCAGGCTCATACTCCGTCCCAGTGTATCACTGACGTTGGGCTCACGTGGAGACCCAGTGTTTCACCGACCTCGGGCTCACTCTCATTCCCGGTGTATCACTGATCCTGGGCTCACACTCAGTCCCGGTGCATCACTGGCTGCAGGCTCACATGCAGTCTTAGCGTATCACTGATCTCGGGCTCACACTGGACCCAGTGTTTCACTGACACGAGGCTTACACTCACTCCCAGTGTATCACCGACCCCAGGCTCACAATCAGTCTCAATGTATCACTGACCCTGAGCTCACTCTCAGAGCCATGTTATCACTAAGTCCCGGGGTCATACTCAGTCCTATTGTATCTCAGACCATGGGCTCACAATCAGTCCCAGTGTATGTCTGACCCGGGGGTCACACTCAGTTCTGAGGTATCACTAACACTGGGCTCACACTCAGCCCCATTGTCTCATTGATCGCGGGCTCACATTCAGTACCAGTGTGTCACTGACTCCAGGCTCACACTCAGCCCCAGTGTATCACTGAAGCCGGGCTCACACTCAGTCCCAGTGCATCACTGAAGCCGGGCTCACACACTGTCCCATTGTATCATTGATCGCGGGCTCATATTCAGTACCAGTGTGTCACTGACTCCGGGCTCACACTCAGTCCCAGTGTGTCACTGACTCCAGGCTCACACTCAGTCCCAGTGTATCACTGACTCCAGGCTCACACTCAGTCCCAGTGTGTCACTGACTCCAGGCTCACACTCAGTCCCAGTTGATCAGTGACCCCAGGCTCACACTCAGCCCCAGTGTATCACTGAAGTTGGGCTCACACTCAGTCCCAGTGTATCACTGATGCCGGGCTCACACTCAGTCCCAGTGTATCACTGAAGTTGGCCTCACACTCAGTCCCAGTGTATCACTGACCCCGGGCTCACACTCAGTCCCAGTGTATCACTGAAGTTGGGCTCACACTCAGTCCCAGTGTATCACTGACCCCGGGCTCACACTCAGTCCCAGTGTATCACTGACCCCGGGCTCACACTCAGTCCCAGTGTATCACTGATGCCGGGCTCACACTCATTCTCAAGGTATCACTGACCCAGGCTCACACTCTGTCCCAGTGTGTCTCCAAGCTCAGGATCACTCTCAGTCCCAGCGTATCTGTGACTCGGGCTCAACACTCAGTTCCAGTGTATCAATTTTGCCGGGCTCACAGTCAGTCTCAGTGTATCCCGAGCCCGGGATCACTCTAGTCCAAGTCTATCACGGACCCCGGTCTCACCATCAGTCTCAGCGTATCACAAACACCCAGACTTACACTCAGTCTCAGCGCATCACTGACACCCGGCTCACACTCAGTCCCAGTACATCAATGACCCCAGGCTCACATTCAGTCCCAGTGTACCACTGACTCCGAATTCACACTCAGTCCCTGTGCATCACTGACCCAATGCTTACCCTCAGTCCTAGTGTATCACTGACCCTGACCTCACACTCAGTCCCAGTGCATCCCTGATGCCAGGCTCACACTCAGTCCCAGTGTATCAGTGACCCCGGGCTCACACTCAGTCCCAGTGTATCACTGATGCAGGGCTCACACTCAGTCCCAGTGTATCAGTGACCCAATGTAGTCCCAGTATATTGCTGTCACCAACCTCACACTCAGTCCCAATGTATCACTGACCTCAGGCTCACACTCAGTCCCAGTACATCACTGGCCCAATGCTCACACTCAGTCCCAGTGGATCACTGGCTCTGGCTCACAGTCAGTCCCAGTCTACCACCGACCCCGAGTTCACGCTTAGTCCTGGTATTGAACTCAGTTTCTGATTGCCCCCCTGTCGTGTTGGGCTGAGTTCCTGTTTTTTGCTGCTTGTCCACCTCCAACCATCGATGCAGCACCACGCTCGAATGAGTTTCATTTTCACTAAACTATGATAACACTCGGTGCAGAAAAGTGATTTTCCGGGACCAGGAATCAAGGAAACCATTTGAGGAAAGTGCTGAGATAAAAAGGTGTGAAGCTGGATGAACACAGCAGGCCAAGCAGCATCAGAGGAGTAGGCAGGCTGATGTTTCGGGCCTAGACCCTTCTTCAGAAATAACCCAATGACTCGGTCTAGGCCCGAAACGTCAGCCTTCCTGCTCCTCTGATGCTGCTTGGCCTGCTGTGTTCACCCAGCTCTACGCTTTGTTATCTCAGATTCTCCAGCATCTGCAGTTCCTACCATCTCTCGAGGAAAATGTAGGTTTCTTTGTGCTTTTATCAGTGCAAATAGAAATGTTTTCTCTGTTTAACATAGCTTATACATTTTACAAAATTCCGACTTGTTATTTAAACTTTGGATCTCTGCAGTTTTGGTTTTTGGGTTTGCTGGGATACTGGAGGAGTGAATCCATTCTGTACAATGGGGATGTGAACATGCACAACACTGATAGGTCTGTCTGCGTGTGACCCACTTTGTAGAAACATTGTTAAAGCAGATCACATGCAAGGATCCTTAAGAATTACAAACCCATATTCATAGCGACTAACTGCACTGACAAATGGTTCCGTGTATTGACCTATTTTTCTCAGTGGATGCTAACGCTGAAAAATATGTCCTGCTATGTTGCAAATTATAAATTGTTACAAAATGCACTTGAATTGGTGAAGTCCATTCGAGAAATTTGATCCAAAGGAGTTGTCCTTGGTGATTGCAAAAGTGAGTGAAATTATTTGAATGCGTGAAATTTACAGAAAAAATTCATAAACTTATTTCTAGAGCACAAAACAAAAGAACTGCTGATGCTGGGAATCTGAAACAAAAACAGAAACAAAGCTCAGCAGGTGTTGCATCATCTGTGGACAGAAGGCTGAGTTAACATTTCAGGTACAGTGCCCCTTCTTGAGGACCCTTCAGGATGCTCTAGGAGTTAAGTTTTATGGGGGAAAGGAGTTGCGGGTTATCAGATCAGCCACGATCTCATTGAATGCCAGAGCAGACTCAAAGTGCTGAATGATCTACTCCTGTTCCTAAAGTTAAATGTTTTATAAATATGCTCTTAAATGTCAGAGATACTTCAGATACAGTGGACCTGGCAACTGAACATCAAGGTGCCTATTACCATGCATGTGCTACGTCATGGCTCAATAATTTGAACACATCCATTTCTGCAGAAGATTCAAACAAATGCTCACTGGACCCAAAATGTGGGCTTTGCTTTCTCTCCAAAGGTGCTGCCAGATCTGCTGAGTTTCTCCAGCAGTTTCTGTTTTTATTTAAAGGATAGTATTGGTGATGATAGAGTGACTGAAAGCTCTTTTGATGTATTTCAGTAAAGCATTGAATTCAGTTGGTCAGAAAAACATTTTCCTGATGTTTAGCCATTTTGTAATCGAAATCTGAACAGAGCCTGGTGCTTCAGAGTTCCAAAAATTCATCGCAACTGCAGCACAGACGTCTCACTAGTTACAAAGGCCAAAGAGGACTGTGGCAGCAAGGTGGTCTTTGTCATCTTGGTGTGACATTTCACCAAAACTTTGATGATTGATTCATCAAGATTGTGTGGACACTGATGGCATCTCGAGGTCCTGACATTAAGCAAAAATCAAGTGCAACCTTCAACTTAGATACCTTTGCCAATTACTGTGGCTGTAGATGTTGCTTTCGAGTCAGGCCTGTGAACCTAGGAATCCCTACACAGACGGAAAAGCAAGTAAAACTAGTAAACACAATATCCTGCTCTGACTTGTATATTTCAGTATAGAGGACCAATAAAGCCAGTACCTTCATTTTCAAATGTTACTTTCATTTTAACTGGGTTTTTTTTCTGTCACAGTAATCAAGAATCTACACACAAATGACAAATATGTGACATATTTTGCTGAGCAACAGATGCCATGTCTGTCGGCAGCAGCATCTGTGACTGAGCTGTTCCTCTTCTGCTCACCCTAAGTGTGGAGGGTGCTGGAAAAGGTGCCCCTTAAAACAGACTATTCACATTCTCCTGCTTAAGGAACTATACACTGGTCAAACAAACAGTACTTCAAGTTTTGTAATTTGGTTTATTAAAACTTTGAGGGGTAATTTGAAGAGTCACCGTCCAGAATAAAACTGTATCATGGGAGATATGAAACTTCAGACTGACATTGCTACCCTAGACCTGCCTTTCTGGGAAGGGACAGCGGAAAGAACAAGCAGTGTATACACCTTCTACTGGAAATGAAATACTAATAGTGTCCCTTGCATCCACAGACTTTTCTTTTCCCATTCAGGATAGAATCTTGGATGCACCACCAGAAAGTGTAGAAATTACAGACTTATTGATCCCCACTGTTCAGCCTTAACAAATATGCTGTCATCACTAGTGCTTATTCCCTGATCCTTGATTCCAATGAAGGTGCTAAGGAAATGGTTTGTTCTGACCTTGAGGAAGAGCAATTTCAAACTAAGAAAGGATCACCCTTTTGGGGGGGTTTTAAATGTCAAGATTAGCCATGACTCCAATGTCTGGAGTTAAAGCAGTTGCAGAAACAGAGCAGGAAAAGAAAACATATTCACTAGCTGACAAATTGTGTCCAGTATGGCTTCATTATTACAAACATCCTCTCCCTTCACAAGGACAAATACAAACCTACATGGAAAGTTCACAGCTTTGGACTTTCTGATTATTACATTGCTTGGGCCAAATATCTAAGTAATGGTTGTATCACTGAATTCATGCAGGTCACTGATAGCTGCTGGAAAGATAGTTGAATTGTTTGATTGGGAATGAACTGAGACATAGCACCAAAGACATCACAAGGCCCCAAAAAAATCTGAGAAGAATAAAATCAATGTCTCATCCCTAAAGCAGCTCAACTGAAGGTAAGAGCTTCAAATGCAACTCATGGCCAATTTGGAAATTCATCAAAGTTTCAAATCATTTCCAGAAATGTGGGATCAAATTAAGTTAGCTGTACTAGAGTCCTGTGATTCCTGTGGCAAACATTTATGTCAAGACGCCATGCATTCATCAACCAGATTTGAGAGGGTAAGAACTTTCTCCTGACTTCAGGATCTGACAATTATAACAGCCTTCAAGAAGGGTGATGCATCATCACAGCAAGGAAAATTCTGATGTGTATAATGTTGGACTACTCACTTTCTTTGGCTGAGGAAATCATCCCAGAGACACAATGTGGCTTTTTACCTTTCAGAGGATCTCTGGTGTGGTGGCTGATGGCAGAAAAAAACAAAAACGTGAAGAACAACAGTAAGATCTGCATTCCTGATCTGAAAAGCATTTGACTGAGTAATTTTCAAAGTTCTGCAGATTGTGCTTCAAAGATTTGGATGTCCAGGAAACTTAATCATAATTTTGGAATTGCTTCATCACTGGAACTGTGTTGAGTGAGAGACCTGAAATAGATACCTTCAAGATTCAGACAGGGGTTAAGAGAGACTAAATGATAGTTCCAAACATTTTGCAAACTAGCTGATAGTGGCCGTTCTCTGGTGGTCTGGCTTAAACACCATGTCGATGGCAAACTTGAGCCTCAGTTATCTGCCAAAACCATCATAGATGCACATGATCTATAGTTTGCAGGTTATTGCAGTATTGATACCAACCTTGCACTACATTTGCTCGCCACTCTTGTTCTCTTAAATTTTGCATGCAAAATAACTTAATCAGTCCTTGAATATAGCCAAAAGAAAACTCACACATCAAAACATACTTGGTCAGCCAAGTATTCCACCTCCCATACATGGTGAAGGAGACAATCTGGTGTACGACAGGCACTTCCCATACATAGCAGCCTCCTCTCTCAAAAATCCAACATTGACAAGAGATCCAACATAGATCATCTACACCAGCACAACTTTCTGTAAACAATGGCAGTGAGTGTTTGACAACAAAGATTCTCACAAGTCAATACAAGTCCCCATGCGCATAACAGTTGTCATTACCTGCGCTGCAATGAGAACTGGACTATGCGTCAATTCCACATGAGTGCTAAAGAAATTCCATGAGCAATGTCTCCACTCCATCCTTTGGATTCATTGGAAGGATTGAGAACAAATATTACTGTTCATCTTGAAGCCCTCTTCACAAGCATTCAAGCAAAACTCATTCAAAATCAACTTTGATAAACTGAACACTGTGTCTGGGTGCCTCTCCCAATATGAATAATTGTTCTGGCATGCCTTTGTTTTTTTTATTCTTAGAAGGGTGCATTTTTTTCATCACTGCTAATGTCCAGATTTCCACAATTTCCCCTAATGATTTAGTACAAAGAAAACTGCTCCTTTGTGTCAAGATTTATAGGTTTTTCCCAAAAAGTAATAAAACATTAAAGTAATTTTCAAATTAATACTTGTGGACAAATAATGTATTTTGGGCTGATTGCAGAGAATATGCTCCAAAATATAAAGCATGACTAAAATGAAAATACCAATCACAGAGAGAAAGACAGTTCTACACTTGTATTAAACAACATTCTGATTGTGTCTTGGGAAGAGTTAAGAAACTCTCACAATGCTCTCAATTAATATTGCTATTCATGGCCGCTACGTGTAATAAAGAAAAATGCCTAGCTTTGGTTTACTTTGTTAGTAAAAGTTGCAGCTACGTACAGCATGAACACTTTACATGTCTATTCGTAGCTCATCTGGACCACAGTTAGATCCCATCCCAACCGATTAAGCATTTTGCACTTTGTAAATTGTCGCGTGAAATTGACATTGTGGACGACACTAAACTACAACCCAAGATATAAACCTGATGTACGGTTACTATTTGTTTCACTCAGTTCCAACAGTTTGTTCACCATCTCTTATTTCCAACTTGCAATCAAATTCCCATTTTACTCCTCTGTTAAACCCAACATGACCAATGCTGAAGTTTGCCATCTCGGTGATACATAATTCTGCGCCGCTAATCGTTGACTGTAACAATTGTTGAAAATGTTGGGATTGTAAAATTGATACATTTTAGAACGTTTCATTCCGGGCTGGAGCTTCGCTATTCGCCACAGTTTAAACTCAAACTGCTCTGATCCAATATTCTACAATGTGAAATTCTGAGGCAAGCACTCGCCTGGTGATTGATGCTGACTTAATGTGGTATCCCATTTTGGACGGCGAACATTTTGAGGGACAGGAGAAGAGAAAGGTTTCTATGTTCGTCGGGTTTCTTGCCCAAATTATTTACACGTAACTAATGTTAGCCATAGCTACAAACTGAACTTTTTTTTGCATGTAGACAGCACTCTCCTAACGTCAACTCCGTGCAAATGACTGGAAATCAGCGATGTATATGTGGTTGCTAAAACATCGAACGAATCAAAGAACTTGGACGAGGCACAACAGTTTGGCGGCAGCATTGTTTCTATCCAGTTGTACTTCTGGGCAGCGGGACTTTTGATCCGTCTGTGCTCCCTTGCCCTAAACAGATTCCAGTATTACGCCTACTTCACTGCTTACGTCGAGAGATCATTTCAGACTTAAGTTCGTTTGAGGGCAGACCTGAGGGCATGCAAATATTTAGAGAATATTGCACTCTATCAGTTCAATTCAAGTGAGACTTCTGCAGCGTTTCAGCTTTAATGCAAAGTATCAAATGGCCCTTCTCCCGGTGGCAAAATTGTTTAGTACTTCAGTTTGTATAATCCAAAAGATAAGTTAACCAGAGGGCGTCTTTTTTGCACTCTACATTATTTATGGTCAGAGTGGTATTATAGAGTATCCTTCAGCCGAACAGAAGTTATCCATTGCTTTTAAGACAGCCTCTGTAGAATAACGGCTAATCTGATAAAAGGTCTCGTCTTTACACATTCTGTCATTTATTAATAACCTATAGTGCTGCTCCAGAGACTTGCTTGCTACATGGTAAGGAAATGCAAATAAATGCCTCGAGAACTCGATCATTTCTCCTAAGCCAATAAAACGATTAAGACAACAGACTTAGCTTCAAAATCTAAGGACTTAGATTCGACTTGTTGAAAACAGCAGCACCAAATGCAAGAGACATTTCAATGTCTGTGACTGGTTTAATGCACAACATCCGATGGAAGTCAGGATATTGGCAACGTCAACAGTCCATGTGCTGAAAGGTCAGCATCTCCCAACAATGAAGGCACTATGAAACCAGCTGCTACAAGTCCTTCCCAGAGGACAAGTATTAACACTGCCTTAAAACTCAGAAGCGTTACATGGATTTAGAAACAAGCCCTTCAATGTAATAAAGATCGCAGATTTGGGACCTTGATTTAAGTAACTGGTCCAGGTGATTATTTCTGTCCGAAATGTGTCATTTGATTTAGTCAGTGGTTAATTCAGTCTTCCACCGTAAAACAAAATGAAACTTCATTATAAGCAAAGATTTTGGGTTTCTGCGATACACACTACCCGTGCCGAAGCTCGTCAACTGAGACATATTGTCATCTCAAACTGATGGTCTCGGTTAACATGCTTAATAATGCAAAAGAAGCGGGTTTGAAAGACAGCAACTATTAACACGAATAAGCCAGATTGTAAAATTTAGATTGAAAAAGAGCATTTGGAAACGCTTCATTGTGTTTTGGTTGCGGCGAGGTGAAGGTGAGCCTATTTTTGTTTAATTTCGATTTTCCATTTTCATTCTTCCCCACTTTAGGTAACGGCAGAACATGTGCGTGTATAAACTGCCCGATCGACGGCTCGCCGTCCGTTTTTTCTCATAATTTACATACGTACCACTTGGGATTTATTTCAAATCGTTCAGATGAACTTCTAATTGCAGTCATTGTTCAGAGTCCCAAATTTCCTTCGGCTGTTCCTGCAGCAGAGGTCCTGGGCGGCAGAACAGACTCAGAATGAGTGTATTCTCTCCAATTTTGTTCGGGGGCAATGGGGATGGGGGATACTCGGCGAAGAGGAGCAGGGAAGACAGGTAATTGTACTTTGGGACTGATGTTTTGGAAGCTAAAAAAAACTTCATATCCTCAGCTAAAATATTATCAAGTGTTAAAACGCACAACATTCATACATACAGCTGAACTCAATTTGTTTTAAAGAAAGCAACGGATTACCTAATGTACCGGTGATGTTTGCAAAGGCAAACAGATGGTTTTGGTGTGCTTAAACAACAAATAAAATTGTGCTCATTCCTGCCTTCTTTATACTTAGCGCAAATAAAAAGAGGTAAGGCCCGGCTGACATTTCCTAACGAGTTAACGTAAAACGAGATGTCTACAAGTATATTAGAGGCTCACTGAATAGAAATCAAAGTAAAATTAAAACTCCCTTCCATTAGGTGTGAAGTCTGTAATTTTAGACAGTAACCGTGTTTTGAATTTCACCAGCCTTTAAAAAAGCAGCACGGAAACAGCGCCTGCAGAGTGAGAAACGGTTAATTGCGATAAGCAAGCCGCACAAACAGACACATATTGCTGCGCCGAGATATAAAAAGGAAGGTTCACGTCATTCAGAAGGGCGGGGGGGTCAGTGGAGCGGTCGGTTGACCAGACCAGTCGTGTTCGTGCAGAGTAAAACCAACAGCTCAAATTCATTTCCCGTAATGACTGCCGCCTATCTCCATCCATGAAACTATACAGGACCAAATATCTCGGGGGAGTTCTGGTGACACTTACGGCTCTACTTCTGTCCTGGAGGCGAGTGGTAACATGTAAAATTATTAGCTGGAGAAACCCCCTGACCCTTTGTGGACAATGGCTCTTTCCCAAAGATGACTCTTAAAAGGCCACAAATTGTTCATAAATCAATGGTGAATGAAGGGTCTAGGGCCGAAACGTCAGCTTTTGTGCTCCTGAGATGCTGCTTGGCCTGCTGTGTTCATCCAGCTCCACACTTTGTTATCCTGTAAATGTACTGGTTTGGGAAATATTACTTGTTAATGTGAATTTAAAATACTAATTGATTCAAATTATAAAATCCCACTTCTGATGACTCAAAGTCAATATACAGTCCATGAAGTTGTGTAATTCCTTCCACATGGATCAAGGGAATGCTGAGTACTCACCTGTTATGGGGCTTGATCATGCAATGAAGGCTTACACTTAAACACAGCACTAATAGAGTGTTAAGGCATTGCTTACAGTCTCATTTTTAAAATGTGATGTTAAAATGAGGATCCTACACCAGCTTCATAAGTGATTATATATAAGCAAATCATCAGTGAAGACAGGGAAATTCAGTAATATTTTGACCAATATTTATCCCACAGGTTGGGTCCAATCTATCTCCCACACTTCTGCTCTCACCGCTTCTCTTCCCCCCCTGCTACAGCAATAGGGTTCCCTACCTCACCTACCATCTCACCAGCATCCATATCAGAAGATCATCATACAGATCCCTGTAACCAGCGAAGGTGCCAGTATCCAAGGGCCCAAACATACCTTCCAGATGAAGCAACACTTCACCTACACATCCCAGAATCTAGTGACTGCATTCGCTGTTCACAATGTGGTCTCCTCTACATTGGGGAAACAAAGCGTAGACTGGGCGATCACTTCACAGAACATCTACGTTCTGCTTGCAAAAAATACGCTGTACTACCTGTTGCCTGCCACTTCAAGGCACCACCTTGCTCGCCGGCCAACATCTCTGTCTCTGGCTTGCTACAGTGTCTCAGTGAAGCCCAACGCAAGCTGGAGGAATAACACTTCACTTTCCACTTAGGGACCCTACAGCCCTCCGGACTCAATATTGACTTCAATAATTTTAGGGCCTAAACTCTCCCATGTCCCAGCCCCCTACCCCACACCCCAGGTTTTGTTACCACATAGCCTGCCGCTACACATCCCCTGTTGTTAGTCACTAACAGTCCCCATTAACAAGTAATCACCCTGAAGACCCTTCTTTTCGGAAGAAGGGTCTCGGCCCAAAACGTCAGCCTTCCTGCTTCTCTGATGCTGCTTGGCCTTGTTATCTCAGATTCTCTAGCATCTGCAGTTCCTGCTATCTCATTCACCCTCCTAGCCTGATCGTTAGCAACTCCTTTGTCTGTCCAACTGTCTTTCTCTCTCTTTGGGCTCTATTCTATCGTTTACTCTCTACTCCACCCACCTCCCTATTTTCTGCATATAAAGTGACGCTTTCCCACCCACCATCAGTTCTGAGGAAGGGTCACTGGAGCCGAAACATTAACTCTGTCTTCTCCTCCACAGATGCTGCCAGACCTGCTGAGCTTTTTCAGCAACTTTGTTTTTGTTCCTGATTTACAGCATGTGTAGATCTTTTGTTTTTTATCACTAAAATACGTTGGTTTGAAATTTTTCAAAATTTCTTGCATTTTCAAAAGGCCCAAATGGATTGGAAAACAGCAAACATAAGAACTCTATTCAAGAAGGGACTGAGACAGAGGCAGAGAACATGATATTTTAGGTTGGTTAGCCTGTAATATAGTTTATAGTAAAGGAAGATTGATGTAATCTGTTATTAAGATTGAGTTTTGCTCGAAAAAAAGGCATTTTGTAAAACTTTTTGCCTTGCATTCATTAAGATGTTTCATGAATACAAATTCAAGGGGATAACCACCATTTATACTACGTGAGAAGAGTGCTGATTGGTTGTCAAGTGGATATTGACTGGCAAAATCATTGTGATGCAGCATGCACCAATGAATGGTGACTGCCAGTTAACAGCCAGGCTTTGTTTAAATTTTAAACCAGGCAGGTTGCCTCTGATTGATCAGTGCATTTGCACTGACAATTGAACGAATGAATGTCTGTAGACTCTCTTGTTGAACTGAAACAGGTCCAGTGTGTAAACATGTTCTTTCCATCTGCCAACAGTGTCCTGTGAATGAATACAGGTAGACATAGCAGGAACTGCAGATGCGGGCATCAGAGTCAACACAGTGTGGATGTGGCGGAACACAGCAGGTCAGGCAGCATCAGAGGAGCAGGGAAGTCGACCCTTCATCGACACCTGTACACACAAGTGCACCACACTGTGAGCCTGACTGTCAATCCTGAATTGGTTGTCAACATAACTCCTTGCACCTTCAGAATTATCCAATAAGTGTCAGCTAGAACCATACCTAATGTTAGAAACTGTTGCAAATTTTGCAAGTATGGGCTGCTTGGGCATGGTCAATTCCTTGCTTGTTGCGAACAACTGAAGGGATGTGTTGTTTGATGTGATTTTCCAGTCTTTTGAGGATATGGCTGACAAGCTTAGCATCGCATGGAAACCTAAATTCATGTGCCACGTTACTCATGTGTGCAACTGGCAGAATGCCTTTTGTGTTTGATATCCCACCAGTGACAAACTCGACTTATGTGACTACCACATAATAGTAATGCAATACAGCTAGTTTCACCGACTGCTAAAACATCTGAGATACCTTAATCTTGAAGGGTAATCTGAGGTAGACTGGGGACTTTTCGGGACCAAGAATAACCTAAAATAGTACCATCTTTGAGGTTGTGTGATATGCAGCAAGAAATGATCTGATCAGGGTTGTCATCAGCCCACAAGATACTTTTGAAGCGCCCACATCAGCATCAGGTTTGCACAGTGCACAAATCACTTATGTCCTACTTATGAGGTTTCTGTTAAGGCCAAACCTGTTGCTTGCAGAACTGTAGGAATCCGTGCATTTATCCTGACCAGTGAAGGTAGGTTTGTGATAGATAGTGGTAGAGAACCCCCTGGCCGATCTCCTTTTCGAGCGGTTCTCAAATTCTGTGCTATCAATTACTATTAATATTTATAAAAGAGCTAATTACTATTACAGCAGTAATTACCATTTATGAAGGAGGATATAGCAAGAACTTAAAAATCTTAATGGAACCAGGCAGAGTAAATTTGGTGAGTGAGAATGGGAACTGCAGATGCTGGAGAATCCAAGATAATGAAGTGTGAGGCTGGATGAACACAGCAGGCCAAGCAGCATCTCAGGAGCACAAAAGCTGACGTTTCGGGCCTAGACCCTTCATCAGAGAGGGGGATGGGGTGAGGGTTCTGGAATAAATAGGGAGAGAGGGGGAGGTGGACCGAAGATGGAGAGAAAAGAAGATAGGTGGAGAGGAGAGTATAGGTGGGGAAGTAGGGAGGGGATAGGTCAGTCCAGGGAAGATGGACAGGTCAAGGAGGTGAGATGAGGTTTGTAGGTAGGAGATGGAGGTGCGGCTTGGGGTGGGAGGAAGGGATGGGTGAGAGGAAGAACAGGTTAGGGAGGCAGAGACAGGTTGGACTGGTTTTGGGATGCAGTGGGTGGAGGGGAAGAGCTGGGCTGGTTGTGTGGTGCAGTGGGGGGAAGGGACGAACTGGGCTGGTTTTGGGATGCGGTGGGGGAAGGGGAGATTTTGAAGCTGGTGAAGTCCACATTGATACCATTAGGCTGCAGGGTTCCCAAGCGGAATATGAGTTGCTGTTCCTGCAACCTTCGGGTGGCATCATTGTGGCACTGCAGGAGGCCCATGATGGACAAGTCATCTAAAGAATGGGAGGGGGAGTGGAAATGGTTTGCAGGAAAAATATGTTTGATTAATATTAGAGTTCTTTGAGGGAGTATCAGGCAACAAGTATATATGCTGTGGATTTCTAAATGGCATTTGTTATGGTGTCACATCAAATATTTCTTCACAATATTAAAGTTCATTAAAGGTGATGTTAGTTTGAACAGAATATATGTTAAGGAACAAAAAGCAGCAAATAGCGATAAATGGGTCATTTTTCAGAGTGTAAAGTTGAAACAAAAGAAGAGCCACAGGGATCAGCACTGGGGCCTCAACAACTTACAATCCAAATCTTGGATGATGTCCCATGTATGATTGCTAAATTTGCTGATGAGGATATCAGGAGTTCAATAAGGATAGAGATCAGTTAAATGAATGGGCAAACATTTGGCAGATGGCATATAATGTGGAGAAATGTGACCTGTCCACTTTGCTTCCAGCAAGAACTGAAAAGCAATACATTAATTTAATGGAGATCAAAGAGCTTTGCAGTACAAAAGGATTTAAATGCCTCAATACATGAATCACAAAACGTTAGTCAACAGATGCGGCAAGTAATTAGGAAGACAAATTTAATGTTGCTGTCATTGCAAGAAAAAGGAAACATACAAGAAGGTAAGGCTGGCAATAATTGTGCAGGGCATTGGTGACACCACTTCAGTTTTTATCTGTCTACTTAAGAAGGGGTAAAATTTAATTAGAAGCAGTTCAACAAAATTTAACTTAAATGGAGGAGTCCTCTTATTGACGCTAGCCACCGAGTAAGGCATGAAAGAAATGCTCATCTTTTGTTTTGTTTAACAATTGCATGATAAGTTTCACATAATTGCAAAGAAAGCCACTGTCTGCAATGATCAAGCTTGGAAATAATGCTTTTTGCAGAGCTAGGGAGATGAATTCAGAGATAGTAAGAACTGCTGATGCTGGAGTCAGAGATAAGATAGTGTGTAGCTGGAGGAACACAGCAGGCCAGGCAGCATCAAGGGAGCAGTAAAACTGATGTTTCAGGTCTGAAGAAGGGTTGAGACCCTTCTTCAGACCCAAAACGTCAACTTTATCTGTGTTATCTATGGAGATGAACTGATGTCTGGACCAACCTGGAGAAAATTATCTCCCTGAGCCTCTCATGAAGGTAACTACATGACGACAGAGATGATTAAAAGTTGATTAAATAAAAGGGCAAATAATTATTTAAATGGGAAGCAGATTCAAAGTGCATTAGTGCAGAGGGATCAGGGCGTCTTTGTGTATGAATTGCAGAAAGTGGGTATGCAGGTGCAGCATATAATAAGAAAGACAAACAGAATCCTGGCATTTATTGCAAAAGTAAAACAAAATAGTGTTGCTACAATTACATAAGGCCTTGGTAATACCACACCAGGAATCCATGAAACTCTGTCCTACAGTGCAATGGAGGCCAAATTAATCAGCAGGTTCAAGAAAGAAATTGATATGCTTCTGATGAAAAGCGGGCTAAAGGACGATAAGAAGCAGGCAAGACAGTGGAATTGAGGCCAGGATAAGATTATCCATGATCATATTAGATGGTGGAGCAGGTTTAAGGGACTGAATTACCTATTCCCGCTTCTAAATCCTGTGTTTCTATGTTCCTATGTTGATGAAAAATTAACATCAGAACACTGAGAATAGAATGAACAACTAAAATATTCACAGCTTCTGAGGATATAAAACAGCAATTAAACAACCATTGTCTTGTGTTAAATCCTTTACATCTCAAGTATGTAAGCTGAAGAATCATTTCATCTTCTTTTTGTACAGGACACTACCCTTTATAATTTGGTATCTCTGTGTATGTCTATTTGATATACGCCTTTGTGATTTTTCTCAGTGTTAGCAGACAACTGTTCTCTCTTTCACTTGTTTTTGTCTGCTTACAATAACATTGTGTAACTACAATTTGATTAGAGGAACATATAGCCTTATGCTAAAGGAGCATAAATCTTTGCTGCAGTCAACCAAGGAAGTTGAAAAAAGTGGGAAGAAAATTCACCCTTCCTCACACAGTTGTAACATCTTTCTGAGGCATACAAGGTCCTGAGGGAACCTGACAGGGATTATGGTGAAAATTTCATCCTATGAAGCAGGGAACACGATTTAAAAATAAAGTGTCTCCCATTTACGATGGATCTGAGGAGAATTTCTTTTCTCTCGAGGTTCATTAGCTTATGGAATGCCCTCGGCCTAACTGCATGGACGCTGAATATTCACAACTAATGGAAGGGGCAAAAGGGTGGAGGTGCATGGAAGGCTGTGGCCAGAATCACAGAATGGTTTCAATGTAGAAGAAGATCATTGAGCCCATCCTGTCAACACTAGCTCATTGAGCATCTTAAATTATTTCAACTTCATGCCTTTTCAACATAACTGTCCACAGTATTTCTATTTTTAAAAAAAATCAAATGACCTCTTGAATGCCTAAATTGATACTGCCCCCACCATATTTCCGGAGCGGTGCATTCCATACTCTGGAAAAATGTCAACATTTTCTCTCTTTCCATTCTGTGCAAACAACTCATAATTTTGAAAACATCCATCAATTTCCTCCCCTTCTGTCTAAGGAAGGCAGTCCCAATTTAACCAAGCTTTCCTCAGAGCTGAAGTCTCATTCCTCAAATCATTCTTGTAAACCTCTTCTGCACTCTCTCCAATTCACACACATCCTTCCTCTAGTGCAGCACCCAAAACTGGACAGAGTACTCGAGCTGAGGTTTAACCAGTGTCTTATACAAACTTTTCATAACTTCTATGCCCTATTTTTGACGACTAGAATACAGAAAGTTTTATTAACAGCTCTGTTTACTGTCCCCTGCGACCATTAATGATTAATGGATATATACACCCTTTAGAGCAGTACCCTAACATTTCAAGCTGTCTCTCCATTGTCTTCGAACCAAAGTGCATCACTTCAGAATTCTCCACTTTAAACTTAATCTGCCAATTTGCCTCTCCTCCAACGATATGTCAATATACTTTTCAATGTACTTTTCTACACTCTTCCCCTCAGTTGACAATTCTCCCAAGTTTTATGTTTTCTAAAACTTTAAAATTGTCCCCTGCACACCAATATCTAAATCATTTAGATGTCAGGTAAAATAAGGTGGAGAACTCCACTGTAAAACTTTCTTCTGGCCAACCTTTCACCCATTAACCATTACTCTCTGTTTCCTGTTCCTCAGTCAACTTTGAATCCATGTTTCTACTGTACCTTTCATTCAAACCAAAACTTTGTTCACAAATCTGTTGTATGGCACTATATTGAACACGTTTTGAAACAGCATGTACGCCAAATCAGTTACCTCAGTTATATTTTGAAAAATCCACGAGCAAGCTAGTTAGATCTTGGTCTGTACATTGGTTGCTTGTTGTGATCTGCCTGTACCGCTTGTAAACAAAGCTTATCACTGTATTTCAGTACATGTAACAATAAAATCAATCAAACCATCAGGTATGGTTTTCACTTAACAGTTGAACAACTCACTGGAGGAGGAGGAGGTTCTGCGAATATCCCCATCCTCAATGATGTAAGAGCCCAGCACACCAGTGGAAAAGATAAGGCTAAAGTGCTCACAGCAGCAATAATCATCAGCCAGAAGTGCTGATTGGATGATCCATCTCGACCTCCACCACTGGTCTCCAGCATCACCCATATTAGTCTTCAGCCAGTTCTATTCACCCCACGAATACTGGATATTGCAAAGACTTTGGGTCCTGATAACATTCCAACAATAGTACTGAAGATTCATGCTTCAGAACTTTTTACATCCCTGCCATGCTCTTCCAGCTCAGCCATAACATTGGCATCTATGCAACAGTGCGAGAAATTGCTCAGGTTTTTCCTGTACACAAAAAGCAGGACAAGTTCGATCAGGTCAATTACTTTTTCAACAGCCTACTCTCAATCATCAGTTAAGTGATGGAAGGTGTCATTGACAGTGCTATCGAGAAACACCAGCATAACAACGATCTGCTCACTGATGCCCAGTTTGAATTCCACCAGAGTCACCTCAGTTCTTGACCTCATTACATCCTTGATTCAATATGGACTAAACAGCTGAATTCCAGAGGTGAGGTGAAGGTGACAGACCTTGATGGCATCAAGGAGCCCTAGGAAAACTGGTATCAATGGGAATCAGGAGGAAAACTCTCACTGGTTGGAGCCATACTTCACACGTAGGGAAATGGTCACGGTTGTTGGAGATCAGTCATCTCAGCTCCAGGGTATGTCTGCAAGAGTTCTTCAGGGCAGTGTCCTAGACCCAGACATCTTCAGCTGCTTCGTTAATGACCTTCCTTCCATTATAAGGTCAGAAATAGGGACGTTTGCTGATGATTGCACAATGTTCAGCACCATTCATGACTCCTCAGATACTCAGGCAGTCCACGGTCAAATGCAACATGATCTAAATAATATCCAGTTCAGGCTGACAATTAGCAAGTAACATTTGCACCATACAAATGCCAGGCAATCACCATCTCCAATAGGGGATGATCTAACCACTACTCCTTGACACTCAAAGGCATTACCATCATTAAATCCCCCACTATCAACATCCTGGGGGTTGCCATTAACCAGAAACTCAGCTGGACTCACCATATCAATACAATGGCTACAAGGGAAGTATAGAGGGGATGTCAGAGGCGGGTTCTTTACACAGAGAGTTGTGAGAGCATGGAATGCGTTGCCAGCAGCAGTTGTGGAAGCAAGGTCATTGGGGTCATTTAAGAGACTGCTGGATATGCATATGGTCACAGAAATTTGAGGGTGCATACATGAGGATCAATGGTCAGCACAACATCGTGGGCTGAAGGGCCTGTTCTGTGCTGTACTGTTCTATGTTCTATGTTCTATGTTCTAAGAGCAGGCCTGAGCCTAGAAATATTGCAGTGAGTAACTCACTACCTGACTCTCCAGAACCCAAAACCTTCAAAGCACAAGTCAGGTATATGATGGAATACTCCGCACTTGCTTGGATGTGTGCAGCTCCAACAACACTCAAGAAGCTAGACACCATCCAGGACAAAGCAGCCCGCTTGACTGGCACCAGACCCACAAAATATCTACTCCCTCCACCACGAATGCTAAGTAGCCGCAGTGTATATTATCTACAAGATGAACATGCAAAGATCCTCAGACAGTATCTTCCAAACCCATGACCACTAGAAGGACAAGGGTAACAGATACATGGGAACACCACTACCTTGCAAGGTCCTCTCTAAGCAACTCACCACCCTGACTTGGAAATATATTGCCATTCTTTCCATGTAATTTGGTCAAAATACTGGAATTTCCTTCCTAAAGGCATTGTGGGTCTACGTACAGTAAATGGATTGCAGCAGTTTAAGAAGGCAGCTCACCACCACTTTCTCAAGAATTTAAGTAAAAAGCCATGGATCTTTGTCTTCTTTTACTCAGCAACTCTGGA
The DNA here is from genome assembly GCF_030684315.1 of Stegostoma tigrinum. Lineage (NCBI taxonomy): Eukaryota > Metazoa > Chordata > Chondrichthyes > Orectolobiformes > Stegostomatidae > Stegostoma > Stegostoma tigrinum. The sequence continues at coordinate 41,818,889 of NC_081357.1, forward strand.
ATGTTGTCCCAAGGAGCTCCAATTCACCTCATCTCTGGAATAATGGACAGTAACTGGGAAATACTTGTAGGACTTGAGAATAGCCTGGGGTTGGGATCAAGTTACAGAGATTGGATGGGGTGAGACCTTCAAGGCACAAAAGCACATGTGCAATAATTTTGCATTTGAACCATTACTGTACATGGTTCCATTAAGGTCAACAATGATGGAGAAGTATGACAGTATGTCTAAAATATGGCAGCAAAGGTGGGAATGAGGTGAAGTTTATGGAGGGTTGGGACAGGAGGCTGGATAAGAACATGTCAGAGTAAGCGAGTCTTGAATTATCAGCAGCAGGTTTTGCCACTATGTCAGTCAACATTACAACAGTGGAATAAGTTGTTTTCTGAGAACGTGAAGTCAGAATTTGTGCTCAGAGTGGACCAGACTGTAAATTTCTAATGTCTGATTTAACTTAGAATAATAACCAAGAAGGGTCTAGAATTGCTGGTTAAGGTATAGAGACATACCAATCGAACATATTCCAGTAAGGTCAAAAAACTGGTATGTAAAGAGCTCTCTGGTTGACCACTGCACTAAAATATAACTGAAAAGTAGGTTTATTGCAGATGCCAGACACAGTATACAATCAAGAACAACACAATAACAAAATTGCAGGAAGGAAATGAAAAGAAGATAAGAAAGGCAAAAGAACATGAGAAAGGATTAGTGGCCCACATGAAAGAGAACCCAAAACTCTTTTACAAACATTTAAAAGGTGAAAAGATAGTTAAAGGAATTGCAGGCCAAATGCAAACAAGGAATTTCACAGAGTTAGAGGGCATGGCTGCGGCAGTGAATGAGCACTTTTATTTGGTTATCACAAAAGAAGATAAAGTTAATGTCACAGTAGAGGCATGCGATGTAGGGATATTGGATAGAATATAAAGATCTAGAAAGGAAGAGCCAAGTAGGTTGGAATCACTCAAAGTTAACACTTCACCTGGTTTAGATTGAGGTCTTCTTGGTTACCAAAGCAAAATACTGCAAGAGTGAATAACCTTAAATAAAAGCACTGAATGTTGTTAATATTCATTGACCTGAAGCACTAACTCTGATTCTCTCTCCGCAAATGCTACCTGATCTGCTGGTTATTCTCAGCATTTTTCTAATTTTACTGTTTCCTAGATTATAGGGGGAGCTAGGCTGCAGATTGCAACAGTTCTGAACAACAGTCTCAAACCTTCATTGGATGTGGCAATGGGGCCAGAGAACTGGAAGGCTGCAATACAGCCTATGCAAAAGAACACAAGGCACAAACCTGGTAATTATGGCTGATCAGCCTAATGTCATTGTTGGGAAAACTACTAAAGATGATTGACAAAGACAAATTAATTGCCAGTTGGAGTAGCATAGGTTAATAAAGGATAGCCAGGATGGATCTATTAAAGATAATTATGTATGACCAACTTTACTGAGTTTGTAATAAATCAACAGAGGGTGGTGATATAAAGATTTGACCCTTTACCAGGGTAGGATTCCACATGACAATGTAAGGTTCAGATATGGAGCAACTTTATTGTGAAAAAGGCGTGACAAATGTACACGCTTAAAGCTAAGTTCAGGCAACAACTTACAGCTTTATACTTCTCGTCTCAGCACTGGGTGGAGGAGCTTCTTCCCTTGTTTTGGTCTTCAGCGTTTTCTGTTTCTTTCTTCTTGTTCTTTTTGTCTTTCTTCTGTTTCTTTGCTGCTCTATCAGATCCCAGACACAGGGCCTCTTTTTATGCTACAGCCTCTTAAGCAGACTCCCCTGAGACTGCCAATTAAGTTCCTGCACAGTCCACTACACAAGTATGCATTTCTTGTGAGTTTACACGAACAGCACTTCCTTGTGCATGGGCAAATATGTATTCCTCAGTGATTAAATGTAGCTTCTAAATTAAATTATTTCACTATACAAGCACAATTTCTCATTATTCATTTGCTTTGCAGGTAAAAAAATGTACAAAATATGAAATTCACAGAGTAATGAAATGAATAATGTACTTTTGGAGAAATGTGATTGTACTTTATGCTATGGATGGCTTGGCATTATTCTTACCTTGGTTGCAAGTGTCTTTGATTGCCGTCTGCATTAACTATCACACATATCATTTGTAACATGGTGTCAGGAATGTTGCAGCTGAAAGTGTATGGATTTCCAGAGTTGTAAGACAGCGAGCTACTGTGAAAGAAACGGCAATGAAGGAGTAAATAAAAGCCTGCACCTTTCAATTACTTGGTGAGTCAGAATGGCTGTACATTTTCCACTCTTTGCTCCTGGGGAAATGAAAGCAGATATGAGCCAGAGTTCGATTCTTTCCCACTCTCAGCGGTAAAATTACCAAGTGGCGACTGAATAGATTATTAAAATAAAAATGAGCAAAAAGAGTAGCCACCCAAGGTCATGTGGCACCTGTGGAGAGCCAGTATGTGGACAGTGGGCCAAAGTGAAGGAGGTTAAGCTCTTGTAGGGCATGCGAGCCCAGCAATGGCTAAGCACTTAAGAAAGACTGTAATGTTTAACTTATAACTTTGTTTCTTTATTTTCCAATTTTGTATGTAAGATTTTGTACCTAGGTACGTTTCTACCTAAAAAGATCGCGCTGGGAATGGTGACATTGACATTGTACACGTTTCACTGTACTCCTGTACTTCTGACAATAAAATCTAATTCTAATTCTAAAACTGCCATCAAGGATGTGAAAGAATTCTACCAGCTGTACTGGAGGCCAAATCTCACCGAGGAGCAGAAGCCAGAAGGGATAAACCTGACAAGACCAGTAATACTCGGAAATAAGTGTTCTTCCATACTGGAGGTCCATTTTCAGGTCTAGAAAAGAAGTCAGATTATTATGCATTGTTTCCAAGAGCCAGACTGCAGAGATTTTGAAAGCTTTAAGAATGCATTTTGAATCCCGTGTTATTATGGATGGTATGTATTCAATATCAGTGTTTAGGGGGAGAAGAAACTTTTGATTAATTTGTGACCTCACTGGCATGTTTGCTGAGTGAGACTGGACAACCAAATGATGTCCCTATCAGAGATAGGCTTGTCTTCGGCATAAGACATCCAGTCAAGGGTGCACATCTGCTGAAAAGGGAGAAACTTACGTTCAAGAAAGTTATCAATGAGTGCAGAAGCTTTGAGTTGGTCAGACATGAGCTACAGCTTATTAATGGGAGAATCGATCAGGCTTTTGCATTGTGTTGACAGACTTTCCAAGATGAAAGAGAACAAAAGATTGTTTTAAAAAAGGAACACTTGTAAAAAAGTCAGCAGAAAGAGCAAGGTCACGGGCAGGATGTAACAATTGTGCTGGATATTACATTGTAGACTTGAAGTGTTGTACAGCCTACACCTGCTCCTAGTTTCTATATTTTGACAGAAGCAGTGCAGCAGAGGTTCGCTAGGCTGATTTTGGAAATTACATGTATGTTCTGTAAAGAGACATTAGTTTGACTGGGCCTGTATTTACTAAAAGACACTGGCACTGCCCAAGTACTACAGTGGTTTAAGAAGGCAGTGCATTGTTAGTTTCTCCATAAATGCTGGTGTCGGCAGCAATGCCCACAACCCATTGATGAATTTTAAAAAAATCATGAGTTTCACAGACCTGTGTAAAGTGGCAGAAGAAGGTGAACCAAAAATGAAGTTCTTGAGATCTCCCTATATGATGGAACAATCCTCGTGCCAAGGGGACAAATGAAGCTGAGGGCCTATTGCCATGGGAAGAATGAAGATCTGGAGTTCCAGACAGTATACATTAAGCAAGGTCCACTCAGCTGAAACAAGTCTAAAACATGGACTGATAAATCTAAATGTGCCAGAAGAGAATTGCAGCATTTCGCAGGCCACCAAGTATGTGCCAGCGAAATAGATCTTAAAAGTTTACAAAGATATTTTTACAGGCCTTGCATGTCTCATTGTTGAATATCAAGTGAAGTGGAGAAGAGTGTTAGATCAATGCAATCTGCCAAGGCGAATTCTAGCTGTTCTTGAGTCCAGCCTGAAAGTTAAGATAGAAGAACTGAAAGTTAAGGGAGTAATCAAAAATGTGACAACTTTTATAGACTGGATTAATAAAATGGTAGCAGCGCAAATAGCCCTGCAAAAACAGACCTAAAGAATCTCAATAAAAGTTTGAAGGGATCTTATTATTCTATAGCAAGCATTCAAGAAATTTTGCCGTCCCTTGCCCAGACAAAAGTATTCACTACCTAGGATGCAAGGGATAGTTACTCGCAAGTGAAGCTGGATAAAAGCAACAATGTTGTAACTACATCCTGGATGCTGTTCAGGAGATACAGATGGTTACACCAACATGGGCCACATGGGACAGTCAATGTTTTTCCTAGACTGGAAGCTATTCTGGATGATCTATGGATGTGGAGTTACAATGGAGGAAGCCATCACGAATGATGTTCAGAACTGAAGATGGCTGAAGTCAAATACACAGGGCATGTATGGACAGCAAAAGGATTTGCCAGGATGCTGAGAGCTATGAATGTTGGGAATAGCCAATGTGAAAACTGTGAAATGATTTGTTGGATATTTGAATGTCTAGCAAAAGACATTGCCTAATTTATTGTCAGAGTGTGAAGTTCTATGTAAGCTTACTGCTGTAGATGTACAGTGGTCCTGGGGCACACTTGTTTCTAAATGTCAACCTGGCATCTGTTAACTTTTTCAAGATTGTGTGCCTTGTCATCATGTTGTTCTTTAGTGGATCTATGGATGGGAATGCCAGCCAGGCAGAATATGATGCCTTCCAGTCCTTCTAGTTGAACATCTCTATTGGAAAGTCTTCAATATGGACATGATTCTAAATGGTTGTTGGTTAAATCAACATCATCCAGAGACTGTCCTGAAGATGGGGAACATATGGCCGGTGAACATCACCAAACTCTATAAAGTGCATGCACTCTAGAAAGAAGCAAATGGGAGAGAGCTGGTGAATGTTGATCTCTAGCAGGGTGTTTTATTTGATGTGGCAATGTTTATGTTATTTCCCACAACATAACAAATTAAGTGTGAATATCGTGGAATTCACGAATCCAACAGACATTTATTTGACTAGCAAATATATGCAAATGTTGCATTCTCAAGTACACAGTTATCTGGGCTAACATTCAGCTGTTAGATAATAACAAAGCAGAATGCTTTCACTAACACTGTCACACTTCAAGTGATCCAGGATAAGATGGAGTATGAGACATTTAGACTTTCAAGTCATGTGCTATGATAAAGTGATAATATCGTTAATGTATCTCTTCAAGATGTACAGACATAATGCAGCACCCGACCCACCTTTTTCCAAAGATAAAATCTTAACCCAAACAGATATACGTACTTCTCTATTGGAATGTGCTGGCAATTTAATAATTTTACAAACAGATGAAACAGATTTTACAAGATTTCAAATCTCAAACTAATACTTTGGAATTTGATATCTCGTCCTGACCTGACAGTTATACATCCATCTGGAGAGGTGAGTGTTTTTCTCTTGTGCACTTGTTTGACAACTTGATTGTATTGCTACCATTTGTGTCACTCAATATCATCTCACAATCATTGTACTGTATTCTGAATATTATTCCTCTTTGTGTGTAAGTGCTGTGTTATTTTTGGACTGAGTTGGCTTCTGTTCTTTACAATGTAGCACCCAGATCAGTAATGGCTTCACACGGAGTCATAGAGTCATTGAGATGTACAGCACGGAAACAGACCCTTCGGTTTAACTAACCATGCCTACCAGGTAACCTAAATCAATCTAATCCAACTTGCCAGCATTTGGCCCATATCCACTAAACCCTTCCTAATCATGTACTTGTCCAGCTGCCTGTAAATATTGCAACTGTGCCAGCTGCCTACACCACTTTCTCTGGTAGATAATTCCAAACATGCACCATCCTGCTTAGTCCCCTTTTAAATCTTCCCCCCCTCACCTTAAACCTATGACCTCTAGTTTTGGTCTCTCCTGTCCGAGGGAAAAGACCGTGGCTATTAAGCCTATCCAAGCCCCTCATGACTTTACAAACCTCTACAAGATCATCCCTCAGCCTCCTATGCTCCAGGGAAAATAATTGAAAAAAAATAGAATCACCAGCAGACATAGTAGCCACGCTGCATTCAAGCTCCTGGTCCAGGGATCATATATCTCTGTTTACTTTCTTTGTTTCTTTTTCTTCTTTGCTTTTTGTTCTCTTTTCTTTTTAAGGCCTTTTAAGGCAGTGGCAGCAGGAGAGAGCAGGCCAGCAGTGTGGAGGAGAGAGTGAGCCAGCTATTCAGGATAGCAGCACAGGCATGGTAGGCCATCCATATTCTTTTTTCCGTCTCTCTCCTTCTTGTGTTTTTTTACTTACCTTCTGGAATTCTAGAGAGAGAGTGTGGCAGCGGCTATGGATCCTGAGCGATGTCACCTGGAGGTCTGGTGTGGAGAAGGGGTTGTGGGCCTGGAGCAGTGTTGGCTGGAGGTCTGGTGTGGGGAAGGGGCTGTGGGCCTGGAGCAGTGTCAGCTGGAGGTCTGGTGTGGGGAAGGGGTTGTGGGCCTGGAGCAGTGTCAGCTGAAGGTCTGGTGTGGGGAAGGGGCTGTGGTCCTGGAGCAGTGTCAGCTGGAAGTCAGAGATAATGGGAACTGCAGATGCTGGAGATTCCAAGACAACAAAATGTGAGGCTGGATGAACACAGCAGGCCAAGCAGCATCTCAGGAGCACACTCTCTGATGAAGGGTCTAGGCCCGAAACGTCAGCTTTTGTGCTCCTGAGATGCTGCTTGGCCTGCTGTGTTCATCCAGCCTCACACTTTGTTGTCTCAGCTGGAAGTCTGTTGTGGGGAAGGGGCTGTGGGCCTGGAACAGTGGTAGCTTGAGGTGCAGTGCAGGAAAGTGGCTGTGGGGCTGGAGCATTGTTAGCTTGAGGTGCGGTGCAGGAAAGTGGCTGTGGGGTTGGAGCAGTGGTAGCTTGAGGTGCGGTGCAGGAAAGTGGCTGTGGGGCTCGAGCAGTGTTAGCTTGAGGTGCGGTGCAGGAAAGTGGCAGTGGGGCTGGAGCAGTGTTAGCTGAAGGTCTGATGTGGGGAAGGGGCTGTGGGCCTGGAGCAGTGTCAGCGGAAGGTCTGATGTGGGGAAGGGGCTGTGGGCCTGGAGCAGTGTCAGCTGAAGGTCTGGTGTGGGGAAGGGACTGTGGGCCTGGAGCAGTGTCAGCTGAAGGTCTGATGTGGGGAAGGGGCTGTGGGCCTGGAGCAGTGGTAGCTTGAGGTGCGGTGCAGGAAAGTGGCTGTGGGGCTGGAGCAGTGTTAGCTTGAGGTGCGGTGCAGGAAAGTGGCTGTGAGCCTGGAGCAGTGTTAGCTGAAGGTCTGGTGTGGGGAAGGGGCTGTGGGCCTGGAGCAGTGTTCGCTGGAGGCCTGATGTGGGGAAGGGACTGTGGGCCTGGAGCAGTGTTAGCTGAAGGCCTGATGTGGGGAAGGGACTGTGGGCCTGGAGCAGTGTTCGCGGGGGGTGCGGTGCATGAAAGCGGCTGTGGGCTTGAGCCCAATGTTGTGAGAGTGAGTCCAAGGTGTTGGTGAGGTGATCCCCTGGCATCTGCAGCCTCAAAAGCAGAAAGACTGTTGAACTTTTACCTTTATTCCTTTATTTTTCCACTTAATACTAGAAAGAAATGTAATGGTATTAACTTCTAACTTTATTTGTTTATTTTTCTACTTATACTAAGAACAATGGAATTGCTTTACTTTTAACTTTGTGTCACTATGTCACTAGTTGTATTTAAATTTTGTACCCAGGTACCTCATACCTAAGGTGCTGCCATGTGTGGTGACCATGTACACTTTTCACTGTACTCCTGTATTTCTGTATTTGACTCCATGTGACCACAAAGTTTACAACAAATCAAAGTAGTCCCAGCCTATTCAGCCTCTCCCTACAGCTCAAACCCTTCAGTCCTGGCAACATCCTTGGTAAATCTTTTCTGAAACCTTTCAAGTTTAACAACATACTTCCTACGGCAGGGAGAGAAGAACTGAATGCATTATTTGAAAAGTGGCCTAATCATAGTCCCTGTACAGCTGCAACACAACATCCCAACTCTTATACTCAATTCCCTGATCAATAAAGGCAAGCATACCATCCATATTCTTTATCTACTTGCATGACCACTTTCAGGGAGCTATGGACTTGAGCCTAAAGATCCCTCTGTACATCAATGCTATTCAGGGTCCTGCCATTTACTATATACTTTTCCTTAACATTTGATCTCCCAAAGTGCAGAACATCACATTTACATGGAATAAACTCCATCTGCCATTTCTCTGCCCATATCTGCAAGTGATCTATATTCTACTGTATCCTTTGACAACCTTCTACACATTCCACAACTCCTCTGATATTTGTATCATCTGCAAACTTAATAACCTGCCCATCTATATTTTCATCCAAGTCATAATACACAAACAGCAGCGGTCCTAGAGTGGATCCCAATAGCACACCTCTAGTCATTGACCTCCAGCCTGTAAAACAACCTTTCACCACTATCTCTGCCTTCTATGGGCATGCAAATTTTAATTCCACACAGCCTAGTCACTGTGGATCCCATATTTCTTCATCTGCTGGATGAGCCTGCCAAGACAGACCTTGTTGAAAGCTTTACAAAAATCCACGTCGACAACACCTGCTGCTCAACCCTCATTGATCACCTTTGTCATCTCCTCGAAAAATTCTATCAATTTAGTAAGACTTGACCTGCCCTGCACAAAGCCATGCTGACTGTCCCTAATTAGGCCATGCTTTTCCAAATGTACATAAATCCTATCCTTAAGAATTCTCTTCAACAGATTCCCCCTGATGTGAGACTCACTGGCCTATAGTTTCCTTCTTGAACAGAGGAACAACATTAGCTACTTGCCAGTCCTCCGGGACCTCTCCAGTGGCTAGCGAGGATATAAAGATCTTGGTCAAGGCCCGAGCAATCTCCTCTCTTGCCTCTCTCAGTAACCTCAGGTAGATACCATTGGGCCCTGGGATTTATCCACCCTAATGCTCTTTAGGAGATCCAACACCAATTCTTTCTTGATCTCAAAATGCCCTGGCTTTTTAGTATGCTCTACACAAATCTCACTGTCCTCCATATTCTTCTCCTGGGTGAATACTGATGCAACGACTCATTTAGGATCTCACCAACATCCTCTACCTCTAAGCACAAGTTCCCTCCTTTATTGTTGAATGGTCCTACCTTCTTCCTAGTCATCCTCCTGTTTTTAATATATGCATAAAATGCTTTCAGATTCTCTTTAGCCCTACTTGCCAAATCATTTCATGGCCACTTTTTGCACTCCTAATTCACTGTTTGAGTTCCTTTCTGCTTTCCTTATATTCTTCATGGGCCTCATCCGATTTTAGCTTCCTAAACCTTACATATGCTTCTTTTTGTCCTTTTGACTAAATTCCCAACCTCCCTTGGTATCCAAGCGTTCCTTACCTTGCCATCCTTAACCTTGCTCCTTACTGGAACATGCTGATCCTGCACTCTAATTAGCAGTATTTTAAACAATTCCCACGTGGCAAATCTGGATTTGCATGATAACAGCCTGTACCAATTAACACTTCCTAGCTCCTGCCTAATACTGATTTAATTTTCTCTCCCTCAATTTAACATCTTGCTGCCAGCTCCTGACCTGTCCCTATTCATTGCTATCTTAAAATGTAAGGAGTTGTGATCACTATTTCCAAAATGCTCTCTCACTGAAAGCTCAGTCACATGAGGCTTATTAGCCAATACAAGATTCAGCATGGCCCCTCCTCTAGTTGTACTGTCCACATACTGTTTCAAGAAACCATTTTGGATGCACTTAACAAATTCTGCCCTGTCTAAGCCTCTGGCTGTCAGGCAGTCGCACTCAATATTGGGGGAGTTAAGTCACTCAATACGACAACTCTGTTTTTATTGCATCTCTCCATAATCAGACTACATATTTGTTCCTTAATGCCTCGGTGGCTGTTGAGGGCCTATAGTATAATCCTATCAGAGTGATTTGCAGCCATCTTATTTTTGAGCTGTATCCAAATTACCTCAGTGGATGAGCCCTCCAGTATGTTGTCTCTGAGTGTAGACGTAACATTCTGCTTGATTAGTAATTCAACTCCTCTACCTCTTCTACCTTGCTCTCTACCTCGTCTAAAACAATGAAACCCTGGAATGTTGAGCAGTCAGTCCTGTCCCCCTCTCAACCCAGTCTCCATAATGGCCACAACATGTACTGAACCAGGCTCTAAGCTCATCTAACCCTTAATGCTCCTTGCATTGAAATAAATACAATTCAACCCGTTAGTGCCATTGTGTTCATTTACGTACCTGTCTGTCCTTTCTTTCTTATTTAATTGCTCTAATATGTACTTACCTCTCAATCACTCCACTTGCTGACCTGCTGCTCTGATTCCCAGCCCCTGCCGCCCCAGTTTAAACCTGCCCGAGTAGCACTAGCAAACCTCCCTCGTCAACAGGTCACCCTTGCCCCAGACAAGATCCCAATGATCCAAGAACTGAAACCCTGCCCCGTGCACCAGCTGCTTAGCCAGGCATTCTCTCCTATCTTTCTATTTCTTCTGTCATGAGCACATGGCACTGTAGTAACCCAGAGATTACAACCCTCATGGTCCTCCTTTTCAGTCTCTTTCCTAACTCCCTTTACTCACTCTGCAGAACCATTTTCTACCTATGTAGTTGGTACCACTGTGCACAACGACCTATGGCTGCTCACTCTCCTCCTTAAGAACTTAATAAACCGCTCCGAGACATCTTTGACACTGGCACCAGGGAGGAAACACACCATCCTGGCATCTCAAACATGGCTACAGAAACGTCTGTCTTTGCCCCTATCTAACAAGTCTACTGCCACTATCACTTGCTTGGATCGTGCCCAACCCTGCTCTACAGCAGAGCCAGGTGTGGTGCCATAGGCCTGGCTGCTGCTGTTGTACTCCCCTGAGAGGCTATCCCTTTCAACAGTGTCCAAAATGGCATACATGTTAGAGGAGGGGAATAGCTACAGAAGTCTCCTGCAGTACCTGCCTGCCTCTCCTAACGGTTATCCATCTGCCTCACTGAACCTGTGGTATGCTCACCTCCCTGTAACTATGGTCTATCACATTCTCTGCCCCCTGTATGCTCCTCAGTGTGTCCAATGGTCACTCCAAATGAACAACGCAGTCTGTCAGGAGATGCAATCTGTCATACTTCTAGCAGACACAGTCATCAAGGACTCTAGACTGCTTCCTGATCTCCCACATCTGGCAGAAGGAGTACTCCACTGCCCTAACTGCCATCTCTGCCCCTTTACACTAAAAAAGATAAAAGAATATTACTTTTCCTCACCTTACTCACTGAATCGGTATTTACTAGCCCACAATTACACTAATTTTCAGCATTACCTGGTTTACCTCAAGCACAATGCAATCTTTACAAACAGACCAAACACCCTCTAGGCTTCAACAAGCTTCCTAACAGCCTGCCTCAATCTCTCTTTCCTCTTTGTTTGTTCGGAAATTGGCTTGCTGAAAGAAGACAGAGGGTGGTAGTTGATGGGAAATGTTCATCCTGGAGACCAGTTACTAGTGGTATACCGCAAGGGTCGGTGTTGGGTCCACTGCTGTTTGTCATTTTTATAAATGACCTGGATGAGGGCGTAGAACGATGGGTTAGTAAATTTGCAGATGACACTAAGGTCAGTGGAGTTGTGGATAGTGACGAAGGATGCTGTAGGTTGCAGAGAGACATAGATAAGCTGCAGAGCTGGGCTGAGAGGTGGCAAATGGAGTTTAATGCAGACAAGTGTGAGGTGATGCACTTTGGTAGAAGTAACCAGAATGCAAAGTACAGGGCTATTGGTAAGATTCTTAGTAGTGTAGATGAGCAGAGAGATCTCGGTGTCCATGTACACAGATCCTTGAAAGTTGCCACCCAGGTTGACAGGGCTGTTAAGAAGGCATACAGTGTTTTAGCTTTTATTAATAGAGGGATCGAGTTCCGGAACCAAGAGGTTATGGTGAAGCTGTACAAAACTCTGGTGCGGCCGCACTTGGAGTATTGTGTACAGTTCTGGTCACCGCATAATAAGAAGGATGTGGAAGCTTTGGAAAGGGTGCAGAGGAGATTTACTAGGATGTTGCTTGGTATGGAGGGAAGGTCTTACGAGGAAAGGCTGAGGGACTTGAGGCTGTTTTCATTAGAGAGAAGAAGATTGAGAGGTGACTTAATTGAAACATATAAAATAATCAGAGGGTTAGTTAGGGTGGATAGGGAGAGCCTTTTTCCTAGGATGGTGACGGCGAGCACGAGGGGGCACAGCTTTAAATTGAGGGGTGAAAGATATAGGACAGATGTCAGAGGTAGTTTCTTTACTCAGAGAGTAGTAAGGGAATGGAACGCTTTGCCTGCAACGGTAGTGGATTTGCCAACTTTAGATACATTTAAGGCGTCATTGGACAAGCATATGGACGTACATGGAATAGTGTAGGTTAGATGGGCTTGAGATTGGTATGACAGGTTGGCACAACATCGAGGGCCGAAGGGCCTGTACTGTGCTGTAATGTTCTATGTTCTATGCTCTATGTTTTGTTTGGTTAGAAGAGGAGGGAAGGATGGAAACACTATATCAATGTAACATTTGTGGCTTACTGTTCCTTGACACTGGATTCTTCCTCATTTCACTGGTCAGTCGTGGTGACTGAGCTGACTTCTCCCAAAATGCTCCTCAGTGAAGTTTCTCTGCCATCCTTGATTGGATGCTCAACAACTGCAATGTGTAATATACTGGTATATCCTTACTATAAATGTGCTCGTTAATGTTCAGTTTGGGTTCTGTCAGAACCACTTATCTCCAAACCTTGGCACACCTTTGACTGAATTGCTCATGCTTGTAAGAGCTGAATTCCAGAAAACTGATAAGAATAGCTGCCTTCAACATCAAGGTAGCATTTGAGTAAGATAGTATAACTAAAGTCCATGGCCATCAGGGAAAAAAACCCTCCATGGGCGGATTTCTACATAACACAAAAATGGAAATGATGGAAGTTGGAGGCCACTTATTGTAGCCTGTGGGGATTTTTGCAGGTGTTTCTCAAAGAAATAATTTTAGCTGCTTCATCAAAAAACTTCCCTCTTCATAGAATGAGGAGTGGAAACTTAGACACAGAATTCAACATCTAGGCTTGGGCCAACACAGCGGGAGGCAACATTTGCAATTAAAATGCCCAGCAATAACCCACTAAAAAGAAATAGTACAACTGCTCAATTAAGATGGAACTAGACTCTCTCCATGTGGAGATTTAGATAGATCAAAGAGAATTATTGGATACTTATATTGTTGACCATGAGCAATTGATTTTTCAGAGGATCATACGCCTTTAGTATAAGCTGCACGCTCGCGTGGTTAATGCAAATTCGCTGCAGGCATTTGGAAAGGAATGGCTGATGTCATTGTGTATCATGCAGGTCTGACATTGGATGATGTGCCTTGAAGCATGGTTGATCACCTTCAGGTATAAGAGAAGGATTTTCCAAATTTCGTTTTTCTTTGAACTGGTTTAGAGATTTTTTTAAAAAAATCTCTCTTTCCCAAATGATCATTTGATCTCTGGTGGCATTAAGAATCAAGCAGGTCAGTTGGAACATAAATGTATGATGCAGCATGCTGCAATCACTGCCTTTCTGTCTGTTCCTGAGCAAGGAAGAAGCTGCGTACTCTGTTATGCATGTCTCTAGACCGCAAATATTTTGTGTGAAGATATCCCCTGCAATCCCCATTTCTTTTGTCTCCCTTATCCTCTCCATTCCTGCAGATTGAATGAGCTTCTTTGCTCCTTCTGTGTTTTCACGAATCTTAGCTTTCTGGTTCTCCCAGAGGCCCCTCAATTCCCTCTATTATTTTCCAAATCTATGTTCTTTGAGAGACTGCTTTCATAATATATTGTGCATCCTTTTATCCGGCATTATTCTTCCTTTCTGATACTTGAAATTCTAGGAATAAGCAATGCTTCCGGTTCTTAACTTCTTAGCTTTCCACACATCACAATTTCAAATTAAACCCCTTTTGTTCTATTTTAGATCAGTAATTCTTAATGCTCAGTTAAGACTGCAGTTAAACAGATATTCTGGTAGTATGGTGGCTCAATGGTTAGCACTGTTGCCTCTCAGCACCAGGGACCTGGGATTGATTCCACCATTGGGCAATTGTCTGTGTGGAGTTTGTACATTCTCCCTATGTCTTTGTGGATTTCTATTGGGTGCTCTGGTTTCCTCCCACAGGCTCAGGGAACTGGCTGTGCTAAGTTGCCCATAGTGTTCAAGGATGTGTAGGTTAGGTATGTTAGCCATGCAAAATGTAGGGTTATGGGGAAAGTGTAGGGGGATGGTTCTGGGTGGGACGCTTTTTGGAGGTTTAGTGTCGGCATGTTGGGCCAAATGGCCTATTTCTACATTTTAGAGATTCTATGATGCTATCTTTGGCTTTGTAAATGAATAATCAGGCATGGCAGATATGCAATCAAAAATTAGGTTGCGAGATATCATGCGCAGCAGTAAGAGCTGAGTCAAAGAAATTTACTCTTTCAATTAAAAGGTAAGAAATATTTCCCCTTGAACCTCTCTACCATAATGGTAACAGTTGTGATGTATGGTATAGATGGCTGTTCATTATTATTTTTGTGGTTCTCAAGTATAATGAAGAGGTGAAATTTCAAATGCAGATAAAGATGGTTGTAATTATATTTTTAAAAAATTGTATGTAATATTATAATGATATAAAATATAGTCTATTAATCTCTGCACCTCAGTGAATAACTTGGGCTTTGGTTTAAGAGGAAACAGGTAAAAATGAGCAAGATCATTTGAAATGGTTGCCAAATTCATCTGACCAGAAAGTAACCAAACTCCCAAGAGTTTTCAAGGTAATGTCTGACTAACACAGCTGAAACTGTCTATCACATCCTGAACAGACTCTCTAACTGTAACTACTTTGACATTAAAATTCATCATCTGGAATTTACAGCCCAAACTGAGACATTCAAACCTCTCTGGGGATAAGACTTCCCAGCTACAGGTATTGACAGAACAAAGACTTCAATCTGAAGTTTATTATACAAAGATGTAGATAACTGGGAACTCTGACTCTGGACCATTGATACTCTTTGTCAAAAATGACCTGTCCCATTGTGGGCTAAGAAGCAAGTATTCACAGATCAAACACCATTCCTGTGAGAAGCCGTGAATGTAAGTGTGCAGTTTTTGCTTCCAAAAATGTAACATCTGGTAAAATCAACAAGAGCTTCTCACAGAATGTGATGTCTCTTTTTCATGCACGCACACACTCACACATGCACCGCCACACACACGCATACACCCACCCACTCATTCACTTACTCACTCACTCAGACAGAAGTGATGCAGTGTGGATTTAGAGGAACATAGCAGGTCAGGCAATATCAGAGGAGCAGGAAAGTCGATGTTTCCGGTTTACACCCTTCATCAGGACTGGGCTCACTTTGTATCTTGTTTTGTCTCTTGCGACTGTGTCAGCATGTCGCAGAATTTGGGACACATATTACATTTTTAATAATATTGATGCTTTCTTTTCACTGAGTGAGTTAATAAAATAAATAAATAACACTGACTCCTTAAATTGGATTACCTGAGCGATCTGGCTAGCTTCTTTCTTCATAGTTGTACACCTAAAGTAAATACTGAATTGAAAAGTACACAATTTTGAAAAGTCAAACTCTTGTCATAACAACATCAGCATTGGAAAGACAGGAATTTATTCACCCCTTTGGAACTGGTTACAACAATATGCTTGCAAGTATACTTGAAAAACTACAGAATAATTTAGCTCATGCTTCCATGTCATGCTTCTGAAAAATGACTATCATTTGAAAATCATGCTTGCCTCTTTCACACCTATGTTCTCCTGAGGACTGGAAATGGGCAAGAGATCTACTTGCCTCAAAGTGGCTTACAGCTACTTAAGTATGGAAACTTTAACATGAACTCCCTTTTTTTCTTTGATTATGGTATATGGGAATCACTGGCAGTGCCAATGTTTATTGTCCATCCTTAATTGCCCATGAGAAATGGTTTTCAAATGTTGCAACTGAAATGGCTTTGGTACATGCTGTTTCTGTTTGACGGGGAGTTAAGATGTTGACTAAATGTTAAAAAATGTATTAAAAACAATTTTACTGTGTATCTGTACATTGGTGGGAATACTTATATTTTTATGACCTTGAGGTACTGAAGTTTTGAACTATTTTGACATTTTGGATCAAAAAAGATTTAGCAAGGTTTTGAAGGGACATGCAATTTATTGGAATGCATCAACAGTATTTTGAATCCACTTGCTAATTATTGACAAGTCAATGACATTGGAAGGAAGACAAACAAAGCTTTTAAGAAAGGTAACAGTGGAGACTTACAGCTTTAATTGTTGGACAAAACTAGTTTAGAGACAGGACCCATGTACTGAATGTTTCTTAGCAACACCCTGCTGGTGTCAATCCCTATTTTTTCAGGTTTTGGGCATGTTAGAATAAAACGTCCAAAGTGTGCAGCACACAAACCTCTCTCCTGAAAAAGTAAGCAGAAATCTTACCTGGGGATAAGTTGCACAGATCTCTCTCAATGAACAATTTCTGGGAAACTGGAAAATGTCCCAAATATTAATACCTTTGATGACTTCATACACACCGAAAGCTGAACGGTGTACTTCATATATCCTGAAGCCCACTTAAAGATTTGAGACTAACTGATTTTCCATTTAAAATGAAGTCCGATCTGAAGGGTTTTCATCATTCTACAGCAGTCAGTATTTCAATTTTATTGAAAGGAAACTCAGAACTTGGATGGGTAACCCCATTTTATCCTTTGAGTTCACACCATTGGCCTCCTTGATTCTTTTCTTTCCTTTTGCTTTTGTTTTAAAATCTATTCACATTTGCTGAGCTATTTTGTCTTGTTTATGGTGTAATGTCATTTTTTAAGGGGATATAGTTTAGTTCTGAAATACAGCTTAGTTGTCCATGCATTTTGCCATTTATTTAACAAATACATTTAGTTCATTATTAAGTTATTTGAGTTTATTAAAGAAATGTAGTTCAAATCACTATGTTCTGAATACCAATAATATAGAGAAGCAATCTGGCTATTAAATATGCTTTCATTTTTTGTTAACAAAGTGTGAAGCTCAATGAACACAGCAGGCCAAGCAGCATCTAAGGAGCACAAAAGCTGACGTTACGGGCCAAGACCCTTCATCAGAGAGCTTTTATTGTGTTTGTCATTTTTTGTGTTGCTTTTTCTCCTGTAGGGTCTCTTACCTTATGCTTATGTTATGTCCTGTAAAGAAAATAGGCATGCAAGGTGTGAGGTATTCAAGAATCTGACAGACATTTATTACAACAAAATGTTCTGTACAAACATTGTATTCCTCAGACAAAATGGTCTTGGCTAACATTAAGCTCGTAGTTTGCAACACTGAAACATACTTCAAGTGATCTGAGGTAAAGTACAATATGAGATATCTATACCCTCAGGTCACATTCTATGTTTCGGTGATGACGTCATGGGCACCTAGCTTAAAGGTATACTGACAAACTGATAAGGAGCCATAAAACAACAGGTGTAAGTTACAATTCTCTTACATAGGGGTTTTCCTGGAGACAGTGATCTCTGTAACAGGGCATAATACATTAATTAGCATTCCAGACCCATCAGGAAGCACAAGAGTATTCATTTTTTCATGGATATAGTACTGTACAGTGTCCACAAAGTTTCAGGGAGTACTGTTAAGTCTAGTAATGAGATTAGAGCAACTATCTTTGTTGGCCTGTATAATGTTTTTAAAGCAGTCACTAAATATGTATGTATATGATATTACGACCATAAATTAAGGAGCAGAAGTAGGTCATTCAGCCTACCGCTTCTGCTTCGCCATTGAATGAGATCACAATTGATCTGAATTTTCCTGCATTCCTGATTAAAAATACAACTATCTCAACCTTGAATATATTAAAAAACCCAAAACTCTATAGCTCTCATGACAAAGACAAAATACCTTTGGAAGTAACCCTTAATTATACAGTTGTACAGTACAGGAGAGGAGGCCCTTTGACACATCAGTCTTCACCTATCTATCTACACCAATCCCAATTTCCAGCACTTGGCCCATATCCGTGAATGTTATGACATTTCAAGTGCTTATCCATGTACTTTTTAAAGGTTGCAAGGTTTTCTGCGTCTACTACCCTCCTAAGTAGTGCATTATTGATTCTCACTACCCTCTGGGTGAAAAAGTCTTTCTTCAAATCTCTTCTAAACCTTCTGCCCTTCACCTAGAACAATGCCACTCGTTATTAACTCTTCAAAAAAGAGGAGAAGCTGCTTTCTATCCACCCTGCCCATGCCCCTCATAATCTTATACACCTCAATCAGGGGCCTCCTCAGCCTTCTCTGCTCCAAGGAAACAACCAGAGCCGATCCAGGCTCTCTTCTTAACTAAAATGCTCATCCCGGGGAACATCCTGGTGAATCTCCGTTGCACCCACTCCAGTGCATCATATCCTTTCCAGAGTGAGGTGACCAGAATTGCATTCTGTACTCCAGCTGGCTTAGTCAAATTTCTGTATAGATCCCACATAACTCCTCTTCTCTTATAATCTATGCCATGACTGAAAAGGCAAATATCCTGCCTGCCATTTTATCGACCCTGTAGACCCCTCCTCCTTCAGGGATCTGGCCAAGCACCCCAAGATCACTCTGTTTCTCCGAGCTTCCTAGAATCTGGTCATTCATTGAGTACTCCCTGGTCTTGTTACCTCTTCCAAAATTCATCACCTCACATTTTTTCAGGGTTAAATTCCACCGTACACTGATCTGCCCATCTGATCAACCCTGTCTATATCTTCCTGCAACCTAAGACCATCCTCCTCAGTAATAACAACCTGTCCAATCTTCATGTTAACTGGAAACTTACTTATCATTAGCCCCCACATTATTATCAATATCATTTATATATAACACAGACAATACCCAGCACTGATCCTCGTGGTCCGCCACTGAATACCAACCTCAGTTACACAAACAGCCTTCTACCCTTTGTCTACTATCGCTAAATCAATTTTGGATCCAAACCAGTAAGCTTTGCTAAAATTGATATAAAGTCAAAGTCACGATAGTCCTACTGGTGTATTCTCCCATTAGAGAGAGACAACTGATGGTTTAATCTGATTGTCACCATGCTTCAGGTAAGAGGAGAGGTTGAAAAGAAGAGTCCTTCCCGGTAACTTGATCCAGTGTGGGAACTGAATACACACTGTTCGTATTACTATGCATCACAAATCAGCTGTTCAGCCAAGTGAGCTAACCAACTCCCTGTCGATATGGCGACTTTACCTTTCATTGGATAAGGGGTCAAAAGCTGCTCACAGTATTCCAGTTGTATTCTATAGTAGTGCCTTGTATAATTTTCCAACATTCCCTATTACATACGGAACCTTTATGTGAGCCTTTTGTGATTTTTACACAATGATTCCTGTGTTGGGGCATGGCTTCAAATACCTCTGATGTAACTTTCTGCTGTCCTTTGCTATTGAAATAATATCCAGCTCTTCTATTCCTCCTGCCAAAGTGCATACCCTATTCATGGCACCCAACAATGATGAAGGATCAGTGACAGTTTTCCTATCATGATTCAGCAAGTGATTTGTAGGGAACTTGAAGTGGTGGTGTTTTCATGCATCTAATATCACTATTCTTCCAGAAAGCAGAAGTTGCAGGTTTGAAAGGTGTCATCAAAGGTATTTTGGTGAAATGATGCAAACATCTTATAACTTGTGCACATCAAAACCATGGAGAGAATGAATACTTAAAGCCATGGCTGGAGTGCCAATCAAGCAGGCTACGTTGCCTTGGATTGTGTCAAGTATGCTGTGTGTTGCTGAAGCTGCATGCATGTACTCCATCACACTCCTGACTTGTGCCCTATGGATGGTGGATAGACTTCAAGGAGTCAGGAGGTGAGTCATGGACCACAGATTACCCACACTTTGACCTGTGCCTGCAGCCACAGAATTTATTTTAGCACAGCATTATCAGAGAAACATGCAGGCCTCCGTTTTGAAATTTAGCCCTAACAGGAATCCACCTCAGTGCTTTGCTACGAAATGTGAGATCTTTAAACAAACACACCATAAGGCTTTGTTAATTGTGTGTATCCAATTGGTTGGCTCAATTTATTAAGCAAATCTTTCTTTAGATGAATGTTACAATCCCCCTTCATAAAAAAGCTAATGACTATTTTAAAGCATTTTCTTAAAACACACAAATTAAAACTCAAGTACCTCTTTGACCATGAATTCACTGGCAAGTTTATAACCTTGAGGTTAGGCAGTCCAAGATAGACAAGCGAATTTGATGACAGATAGGCTCCGGCGACAGTAATGTGCAGATACGTTGGTATGTGATCAACTTAAATACTGTCATGGGTGTCATTTTCAATTTTCATGGGAATTAAAACTGGCAACATCAGAGCAGCTGCTGATTATCCAGCCCATTGAAAACATAAAAGAGGCTACTTCAGTCCTCAGATCATGTCAGCCTGAGGTCTGACCAAATCCATTTTCAGACCTCATTTCACTGTTTTTTCGTGAGCTGTAGGTGTCAAATGGTTGGCAGAAGGCAGGAAATTCCACAGTATCTCCACTGAGCCTGTCAATATTTTAGTTTTGGAGGAAAAGATCTTGGCTGTCGGTGGGTCGGAGTCGGTTGAGGCAAGAGAGGCTCAAATGGGCCAAAAACACACTGCAATTTTTTGTTTCACATAACGAAAGAGCAATTTTATGGGAAGCCTTTAGCACTACTTTTAAAGACAATTTGTTAAGTCATTGAAAAGCTGATGAACCTGGATGAAGGAATTATGCTGCACATTTCACAAATTGTTCCCTAGCTTTGACAGTTATGTAGGCTTGGTAGCACAGTGACAATGTTACTCACTTTTAAATCCAGAGTCATAAAGTCATACATTCATACAGCACGGCAACTGACCCTTTGGTCCAACTCGTCCGTGCCAAACAAGTTTCCCAAACTAAATTAGTCCCACTTGCCCACATTGGGCCCATATCCCTCTAAACCTCTCCTATTTGTGCATCTGTCCAAATGTCTTTAGATGGTGAAACTGTATCTGCATTGATCACTTCAGCAGTTCAGTGGTCAGCACTGCTAACTTACAGAGTCTGCGATCTGGGTTCGATTCCAACCTCAGGTGATTGTCTGTGTGAAGCTTGCATGACTCCTCTGGTATCCTTGCACAGTCCATGCTAAATTGTCCAGAGTGTCCAGTGATGTGCGGGTTAGATGGATTAGCCATGGTAAATGCAGGCTTATGGTGCGCTGATGGGTCAGTGTGAGATGTCCTTTGGAGGAGTAGTGTGGACTTGATGGCCTGAATAGTTTGTTTCCACGCTGTAGGGGGGAAAAGGAAAAACTTCCTCTGGCAGTTCTTTGCATATTCAAACCGCTCTCTATATGAAAAAGTTTCCCCCTAAATCTTTCTTATCTCAGCTTAAGAATATGCCCTCTAGTTTTGAATTCCCTTACCTGAGGGCAAAGACCCTTGCTATTCACCTTATCCATGCCTCTCATGATTTACAAAAACCTCCGTAAGATCATCCTTCAACCTTCTATTCTCCAGTGAAAACAGTCCCAGCCCATCCAGCTTCTCCTTATAGCTCAAACCCTCCTGTCCTGGCAACATTCTTGTCAATCTTTTCTGAATCCTAACCAATTTAATAATGTCCTTCCTACAGCAGGGCACCCAGAAATGGGTATGATTTCATGGCCATTACAGAGACATGGTTACAGGATGGTCATGACAGTTCGGAAGGGCAGACGGGAAGGTAAGGGAGGTGGTGTTGCTCTGATTTTTAAGGATGATATCAGGGCTGCAGTGAGAGATGATTTAGGTTCTACTGAACAAAACATTGAATTCATTTGGGTTGAAATTAGGAATAGCAGGGAGAAGAAGTCATTGATAGGTGGGGTCTATAGGCCATCAAATAATGACAACGTGGTGGGGCGGGTGATAAACATAGAAATAGCTAATGCATGTAAAAATGGTATAGCAATTATTATGGGGGTTTTTAATCTACATATCGATTGGTCAAACCAGTTCGGTCATGGCAGCCTTGAGGAGGGGGTCATAGAATGCATCCGCGATAATTTCCTTGAACAATATGTAATGGAACCTACAAGGGAGCAAGCTATCCTAGATCTATCCCAGATCCTAGAGTCCTGTGCAATGATACAGGAATAATTAATGATCTCACAGTTAGGGATCCTCTTGGAAGGAGCAATCACAGTATGGTCGAATTTAAAATGCAGATGGAGCATGAGAAGGTTAAATCCAGTACCTATGTCCTGTGCTTAATCAAAGCAGACTATGAAGGAATGAGGGGGGAGTTAGCTAAGGTAGAATGGGAGCAAAATCTTTATGGTGGGTCAATTGAGGAACAGTGGAGGACTTTCAAAACGATTTTTCACAGTGCTCAGAAGTATATTCCAGAGATAAGGAAGAACTAGGAAAGAGAGAGCCAGCCATGAATGTCTAAGGAAATAAAGGAAAGTATCAGTTTGAAAAAGAAAACGCATACAAAAAAGAAAAGAGTAGTGGGAAACTAGTAGACTGGGAAATCTTTAAAGGCCAACAGAAAGCCACAAAAAAAAAGTTATAAAGAAAAGTAAGATAGGTTATGAGAGTAAACTAGCTCAGAATATAAAAACAGGCAGCAAAAGTTTCTATAAATATGTGAATCGTAAAAGCAAAGGGAAACATTGGTCCTTTAGAGGATGAGAAGGCCAATTTAATAACTGGGAAAGGGGAAATAGCCGAGACATTAAACAGTTTTTTTGTGTCGGTCTTTCAGTGGAACACACAAATAACATGCCGAAAACTAATGGCAAGAAGGTTATAGCAGGTGAAGACCTAGAAACTATCATTATCACTAAGGAGGCAGTGCTGCGCAAGCTAATGGGGCTAAAGGTAGACAAGTCTCCTGGCCCTGATGAAATACATCCCAGGGTACTAAAAGAGGTGATGGGGGAAATAACAAATGCACTATTAATTATTTACCAAAATTCACTGGACTCTGGGGTGGTTCCTGCAGATTGAAAAACAGCCAATGTGACGCCACTGTTTAAAAAAGGAAGTAGACAAAAAGGAAGTAACTATAGGCCAGTTAGCTTAACTTCGGTATTGGGGAAAATGCTCGAATCTATCATAAAGGAAGAAATAGCAAGGCATCTGGATATAAATTATCCCATTGGGAACACGCAACATGGGTTCATGAAGGGTAGGTCATGTTTAACTAATTTGGTGGAATTATTTGAGGACATTACTTGCATGGCGGACAATGGGGAACCTGTGGATGTGGTGTATCTGGATTTGCAGACGGCATTTGACAAGGTGCTACACCAAAGGCTGCTACATAAGATAAAGTTGCACAGTATTACAGGTACTGTATTGGCATGGATAGAGGATTGGTTGACCAGTAGAAAGCAAAGAGTGGGGGTAAATGGGTGCTTTTCTGGTTGGTGGACAGTGGCTAGTGGTGTGCCTCAGGGATCAGTGTTGGGACTGCAATTGTTTACAGTTTACATAGATGATTTGGAGTTGGAGACGAAGTGTGGTGTGTCAAAATTTGCAGATGACACTAAGGTGAGTGGTAGAGCAAAGTGTGCAGAAGACACTGAAAGTCTACAGAGGGATATAGACAGTCTAAGTGAGTGGGCAAAGGTCTGGCAGATGGAGTACAGTGTTGATCAATATGAGGTCATCCATTTTGGTAGGAATAACAGCAAAATGGTCCATATTTTAAATGGTAAAAAATTGCAGCACGCTGCTGTGCAGAGGGACTTGGGTATCCTTGTGCATGAATCGCTAAAAGTAGGATTGCAGGTGCAGCAGGTAATTAAAAAGGCAAATGGAATTCAGTCTGCCATTGCTTGAGGGATGGAGTTTAAAAACAGGGAGGCAATGCTGCAGCTGTATAGAGTCCTGGTGCGGCCACACTTGAAGTACTGTATGCAGTTTTGGTCTCCTTACTTGAGAAGATGTGGAGGGGGTGCAGAGGAGATTCACTCGGTTGATTCCAGAGTTGAGAGGGTTGGATTGTGAGGACAGAGTGAGTAGGCTGGGATTATACTCATTGGAATTCAGAAGAATGAGGGGAAATCTTATAGAAACATGTAAGATTATGAAGGGAATAGATAAGGTGGAAGCAGTGAGGTTGTTTCTGCGAGCAGATGAAACTAGGGCTAGAGGGCATGCCTCAAAATAAAGGGAAGTAGATGAAGGACTGAGGTCAGGAGGAACTTCTTCACCCAAAGTGTTGTGAATCTGTGGAATTCCCTGCCCAGTGAAATGGTTAAAGCTACCTCATTGAATGTTTTTAAGGCAAGGCTTGATAAATGTTTGAACAGTAAAAGAATTAAGGGTTATGGTGAGTGGGCGGGTAAGTGGAGCTGAGTCTCAAAAAGATCAGCCATGATCTTATTAAATGGTGGGGCGGGCTCGAGGGGCCAGGTGGCCTACTCCTGCCCCTAGGTCTTAGGTTCTTATGTTCTAAATGTATGCAGTAATCCAAAGGTGGCCTTACCAATATTCTGTACAACCACTCCTCAGTCACTTGGCCCAATTGATCAAGATCCTTTTGAAATCTCTGACAGCATTCTTCACTGCCTACTATACCCACAATTTGGTGTCATCTGCAAATTTACTAGCCACGCCACCTAAATTGTCATCCAAATCATTTATATAAATAACAACAACCATGGAGCCGGCATCGACCCATGCAGAATGCTGCTGGTCACAGACCTCCAGTCTGAAAAACAGTTCTCTACCACCACTGCCTCCTACTGTCAAGCCAATTTTGTATCCAATTTGCAAGGTCCCCCTGAATCTCATGTGATCTAACTGTATTAACCAGTCTACTGTGTGGAATCTTATCAAAGGTTTTACTAAAGTCCATGTAGACAACATCATCTGTTGTTTTGGGCATGTCCTCAAAAAACTCACTCAAGTTTGTGAGAAACGATTTCCCTCGTACAAAGTCTGCCAATTATCCTTAATCAGACCTTGCCTCTCCAAATGCATGTAAATCTTATCTCTCAGAATCGCCTTCAACAATTTAGCCACCACCAGTGTCAGACCCACCAGTCTATAGTTCCTACCCAGACTTCTCCTTACAGACTTTCTGAAATAAAAGTACAACATTAGTCACCCTCCAGTCCTCCAGCACTTCATTCATGACTGTAGACGATATGAATATCTCTGTAGTGGCCCTGCAATTTCTTCCCACAATTTCCTGGGATATACTTGATCAGGTTCCGGAGATTTATCCATCTTTATATTTTTAAGACCTCCAGAAGCTTCTTCTGTAATGTGGACTGTTTCCAAGACATCAATATTTATTTTCCTGAGTTCCCTAGCTTCCATGTCTTTTTCCACAGTAAATATGAAATACTTGCAGTGAAATATTAATTTAGTATCTCTCCCATCTCCTGTGGTTCTACACCTTGACAACCTTGCTGATTTTTAAGGGGGCCTATTCTCTCCCTAGTTGCTTTTTTGCCTTTAATGTATTTGTAGAATCTGTTTGGATTATCTTTAACCTTATCTACCAACGCTATTTCATATCTTCTTTCCCATCCAGAGATATTCCACCATAAATTTAAAACCGGTTATTAAGTAAATCTGAAACAGAAAGCTCATATGGTGATGATGACCAAGAAACTATAGATACTTTTCGAGTATATTAAAAGTAAGAAATTTATGCTTTTTACCCATTCTACCTGACATAGCAATCTAGAACCACAGCAATGTGGTTGGCTCTAAATTTTCCTCTTGAATGGCTAAGTATGTCATGCAGTTTCTGTGCAAAATTTCTAATATCCTTTACTGAAGAAAAACCTGCCTCACTTACATGTGAATGGCTCTTCAGTCCTCTGAAATGTCCTAGCGAGCCAGTCACTTGTATTCAGCTGCTGCAAAGCCTGAGAAAAGGACTGAAACTTGACAGACCACCTGACACCAACTAAGGCACCAGAAATGCAGTGACAGACATAGCCCTTACGAACATCAAGGTGCTTGTGGCAACATTGGCGAGTTAAACAGAAGCTTCCTACAATGATACTCATACGAGGCACACCTTAACAGGTAATGTTACAAGCAATATCACCACCATCCCCATTTTTGTCTTGCCCCACTGACAGGACAGACCCACCACAGGTACGGCACAACGGTGTACAGTTGAAGAATTAGTCATGAGAGTCCTCAACAGTGATTTTGGACCCGATGAAGTCTCATTGCACCAGATCAAACATTCGCAAAGAAACATTCTGTCGATTATTAAGAACTGCCTCCTCCTCGGCTGATGAATGAATTCTCCTGCATGTTGAACTCCATGTTCAAGGCTGCACTGAGGATAGCAAAGGCACAGAATGTACATTGAGTGGGGGTTTTCAATGTCGATCAGCGTAAGTGGCTTAATAGCGTCAATATAGACCAACCTGGCTGAGTCCTAAAGGACATAACTGCAAGACTTGACCTAAGGAGATGATGCCAAAAAATATACTTCAAATTGTCCTCACTAATTGATCCATCGTAGCTGCATCTATCCATTACAGTATTGTGAGGAGTGATAATTGCACAGGCTCACTTTCATATCAAAAATAACCTCCATCATGCTGTATGGCACTACCACGGTGCTAAATTGGGTAGATGTCAAACAGATCTAATGACTCAAGACTGGTGTTCAGAATGTGCTGTGGGCCATTAGCAGAAACGGAATTTTATTCAACCACAATGTATAATCCCCTGTCCCGCTATATTCCTTGATCTACCATCACCATCCAACCGGGGGATCTAGCATTTATTCATGTGATCACTGGTTGGCCCATCACTTAGTGCCCATCCCTAATTGCCCTCGAAATATTTGGCTTGCTGGACCATTTTAGAGAGCAGCTAAGAGTTAAATACTTTGCTCTGGGTCTGGAGGCACATACAGGCTGGATCAGGTAAGGATAGAAATTTCCTTCCCTAAAGGGCATTTGTGAACTGGCTGGCAACTTATGACATGAGACAATGATTAAATAACTGCCAGTAGACTTACTTTCAATTCCAGAACTTTATTCACTGTTTGCTGTCGTGGATTTTGAATCCATGTTCCCAGACCATGAGTCTGGGTCTTTGGATTACTCGCTCAGTGACATTACCACTATGTCACTGTCATCCCAGCAATGGAAAAGAGTAAGCAGCAGCACCAAGTATGTCTAAAAATGAGGTGTTAAACTGGTGAAGCCGTAACACAAGACTACATGTATACATCTGCTATACATGTGTATCGTACAGCAGAGTCAACACCCAGTGGTCAAATTTAGAAATCCAACAGCCACTTAATCAAATCTAATCTCTGCAGTCCTGCAAAGTTTATCCATGAATGATGGTAGACAATTGAACAATTCACTGAAGTGGGAGGGTCCACAAATATCCACATCCTTAATGACAAAAGATAAAGCTGAACATCTGCAACAAATGCCAGCCTTCAGCGATTCAATTCATTTCACATGATATTAAGCCATGCCTGTGGGACATGGAGTGGGCTTAAGTCCATGGGGCCTGAGAACATTCCAGCAACAGAACTGAAGACTGGTGAACTAGAACCAACCACATCCTTAGCCACGCTGTTCTCATTCCGTGACAACACAGGCATTGGCCCACCATGTCAAAAATTGTCCAAGTATGTGCTGTCCATAATAATCAGGACAAATCTAATTCAGCCAATTACTTTTCCAACAATTTACTCTCCATCGTCAGCAGTGTGATGGAAGGTCTCACTGATGGCAAGCAACACTTACTCAACAATAACTGCTCAGTATGCATTCCACCTTCACCAAAATGTAGATAAAAGAGTTGAACTCAAAACAAGAACAGGGAGTGGCTGCCCTTAACATGAAGGTAGTGTTACACTAAGGGCAGTGTCAAGAACCTGACAAAAACTGGAGTCAATGGGAATCACGTGGAAAGCACTCCATTGGTTGGTGTCACACCTGACACAAAGTTGTGGTTGTCGGAGATTGGTTGTAGTTGTTAGTATGTTTGCCTGATATGTTCCAATAAGCATTTGTGTCACACACATGCCAAACAATGGCCATTTCCAACAGGACAGAATACAGCCATCACCCATGATATTCAATGGAATTACCATCAATGAATCCCACACTATCAACATTCTGGGGTTTCCACTGATTAGAACCTGAACTGGATCAGCCAAATTAATAATGTGGTTATAAGAGCAAGTCAAAAGCTGTGAATTCTACACAGTATAACTTACCTCCTGACTCGCCAAAGTCCATCCACAAGGCAGAAGTTGGAAGTGTGATAGGATACTCCCCACTAGCACTAATGAGTACAGCTCCAACCACTTTCAAGACATTTGACACCAGACAGGACGAAGTAGCCCATTTAAGTAGCAGCCCATCTCTCACATTCAGCATTCATTCCATCCACCAATGTCACACTATGGCAGCAGTATATACCATCTACAAGGTGCACTGCAATTATTTACCAAGGCTCCTGTGATTTCAACCACTTAGGATGAAAAGTGCAGCAGATCCACCAGCAATTTCCCTTCCAAGCCACACACCCCATCCTGACTTTGGAATCGTGATGACATTGCTTCACTGTCACTGAGTCAAAGCCCTGGAATTCCCTTGCCGACAGCACTGTCAGTGTGCCTATACATGAAAGACTGCAGCAGTTCAAAAAGGAGATCACCACCATCTTGTCATGGGCAATTAGGGCTTGACAATAAATGCTAGTTCAGCCAATGATACCAATAGGCAGTGAATGAACAAAAGAAAAGATAAACTTGGATTATGAAATTATCGAATGAATCCAGCATAATAGAAAGCATTTTGGAATTCTTACGTTAGCTCTCGGCAAAAGAACCTCAGCTGCCTTTTCCCTGTTGCACTGAAAATATCTTCTCTTCAGATGATTATCCAATACAATTTTGAAAGTGTGAGTCTAATCTACCACCACTATATTCTCTGACAGTTCATTCCAGACTCTAAAGACTCACTGCCCGAAAATTATTTTTCTTATGTCACCTCCGGTACTTTTGAAATTGCCTTACATCGGTACCTTTTGGTTCTTAACTCTACTGACAATAGGGACAATTTCTAAGTCTGTCCAAATTTCTTATGAATTTAAATACATCAATCAAATTTCCTCTCTTAGAACTTTCTTATCTCTAAGGCAAAAATTACAGCTTCACTAATCTATTCAGAAACTGAAGTCTTGTAAATCTTCTTTTTGCACTCTATCCATCCTTCCATAAAACATGGTTCCCAGTACTGCACACTATATTCCAGCAGAGCTTTATGTTTTTTTAAATATGCCTCTCCTTAAAGCAAAAATGCTGAAGTTTTGATGAATTGTGTTCCAAACTTTCCCTGCCATTTTCAATTATTTGTGTACACATACACCCAGGTCTCCCTGTGCCTGAGCCACATTTGGGGATTGTATATTTTACTTTCTATGGCTTTCTTTTATTGTTCCAACCAAAAGTTAAGGTAGATTAATTTGGATAAATGCAACATATTGCATTTTGGTAAAGCAAACCAGGGCAGGACTGATACAATTAATGGTAGGGTCCTGGACAGTGTTGTAGAACAGAGAGACCTAAGGGTTCAGGTACATAATTCTCTGAAATTTGCATCACAGATAAACAGGATGGTTGAGAAGGCATTTAGCATGCTTGCCTTCATTGCTCAGACCTTTGAGCATAGGAGTTGGGACATCATGTTGAGGTTGTACAGAATGTTGGTCAGGCCTCTTCGAGACTATTATCTGCAGTTCTGTTCACCCTGCAATAGGAAGGATATTATTAAATTGAAGAGGGTTCAGAAAAGAAGTACCAGGATGTTGCCCGGAATTAAGGGTTTGAGTTATGAAAATAGGCTGGGACTTTTTTTAACTGAAGCATAGGAGGTTGACGGGTGACCTTATAGACCCTATAAAATCATGAGGGACATAGATAAGGTGAATAATGAGGGTGTTTTCCCTATTGTGGCTGACTTCAAAACTAGGGGGCATATTTGTAAGGTGAAAGAAGAAAGTTTTAAAAGGGACTCAATGGGCAATGTTTTTACGCAGAGAGTAGTTCACATGTGGAATGAACTGCAAAAGGAAGAGCTGGATGCAGATAAATTTACAGTTTAAAAGACATTTTGATAAGTAAATGGCTTGTAAAGGTTTTGAGGGATATGAGCCAAATGCAGGCAAGTGGGACTAGTTTAGTTTGGTGATATGTTTGGCGTGGATGAGATGGATCAAAGGGTCTGTCTCTATGCTGTATGACTCTATGACTATGAAGGAAAATATCAATGTTGGAATCAACCTTCACGCATGAAAGATGAGTTTGCTAACAAAAACAAATACGCTGGTGTAAACACTCCAGTATCAGTCACAAGAAGTGAAACATTTGACTAAGAACTTGAAATGTCTACATGCTACACTTGCAAACAAATTGAACAAAGAGACATTCAATGAACATTTGATGAACTTCAGGTATCAGACATTTGTATGCAACTTTGAAAAAAAACGCATCAATCACTAAAGGAATCACTAATAAATCAGAACAGTTAGTTCAGTACTGAATTAAAAGCCAAAAACGGCAAATTACTATAACTGCATCTTGAATAAAGCAATGAAAGCTTTGAATTCTAATGTAATTCGGAGAACAATGAAGAAGGGTTGTGCATTATGGAAGAACAGATACAAACATGAAAAGCAACAGTGAGAAAATTCAAGAAAGACCATTTAAAATTCCAAGATGATTGGGAAGATATGATTTGTGAATTGCATGAGAGACTAAAAGTGTTGGAAAAGAAAAGAAAATTCTCGAGTGAAGAAGCCATGGGCATTGCTCAGAAAGTTAAACTTGCCATATTTGGAGTGGGATCTGAAGAAAGTGAGGCATTGAAACCAAAATGAAAGCAACAATCTATTATTTAAACATGAAAAGCATCTCAAAACACTCTTGAAATCGCCAAAAGAGGTTTTGATTGAAAAAGAAGAAATGAGGCGTAGGCTCACAAAGAAGACACTTGAACTTTAAGGTTTCAAAAAGAGAACTCGAGTTTGGAAAATGAACTGATAGGTGGATCCACACCTGGAGCTGAAAAAAAGTGACTATCTGACTGTGGGCCTAATGGAAACATCCTTTGCAGAGTTAAAGGTTAGGTCATAGGTAAAGTGCTGATACTCTGTTAACGGTTATGTTAATTTACTGTTATGATGTTCAAATCATTTTTATCCTACCTGATAAAGGTACTGGCTTTTAGAGTCATAGAGTAATACAGCACTGAAACAAGCCCTTTGGCCCAATCTGGTCCAAGCAGACCATGGAGCCCATTCAGCTAGCTCTAATTGCCCATATTTGGTGCATATCCTTCTAAACCCTTCCCAACCATGTACCTGTCTATATTTTTAAAAATATGTTGCTTTGTACTCACCTTAACCACTTTCCCTGGCAGCCCACTCTATGGATGTGAGTTTGCTCGCTGAGCTGGAAGGTTAGTTTTCAGACGTTTCGTCACCATTCTAGGTAACATCATCAGTGAGCCTCCGGTGAAGCGCTGGTGTTATGTCCCGCTTTCTATTTATCTTTTTAGGTTTCCTTGGGTCGGTGATGTCATTTCCTCACCAACCCAAGAAAACCTTTATCCTGACCAGAGCTTCAATATCCCTCGTCAGCGAGGGATCCCTAACTCTGCCAGATTTTCTCTTCATTCGAACAGGAACACACTATCCCTAGAATCTTGATATCACACTTTAAAAGCCTCCCATTTGCCAGTCATTCCTTTTCCGTCAAACAGACTCACTCAATCCACCACTGCTAGATCCTACCTAATGGGCCAAAGATTGGCCCTGCTCCACTTTAGCACTTTAACCAGTGGACATTCCCATCTTTTTCCATAACTATGTTAAAACTAAGAGAGTTATGGTCACTGAACCTCAAGTGCTCTCTGACTGACATTTCAGTCACTTTGCCGACCTTGTTTTCTCAGAGGAGGTTAAGTGTTGCACCCTCTCAAGTAGGGCCCTCTACATTTTGATTTCGGAAACTTTCTTGGACACATTTAACAATATCCACCTTGTCCGCGCCTTTTACGGTCTGGGTGGCCCAATCCATACAGGGGAAATTAAAATCTCCATCCAATGCTATTCTATTGTTCCTACTGGCTTCTGCAATCTCTCTACACATCTGCTCCTCTAGTACCTGCTGGTTATTGGGGGCCTATAATACAGTCCCAACAGAATGACCATTCCCTTCTTGGTTCTAAGTTCTAACCATATGGCCTCATTTGATGACCCATTAAGAATATCCTCTCTAAGTACTGTTATTATTTCCTCCCATGTCAAAAGTTCAACTCCCCCTCCTTGTTTACTTGTACTTCCATCATGTCTGTACTTCTGTATTCTGGAACATTAAGCTGCCAGTCCTGCCCTTCTCTCAGCCATGTTTCTTTTACAGCTGTAACAGTCCAGCCAAGAGAATCAATCCATGCTCTGAGCTCACCTGCCTTACCAGACAGGCCTCATGCATTGAAATAAATGCATTTTAAACCAGAAGTCTTTTCCATCCCTTTGCTGTGCCCCAGGCTTTCCTGACTAGTAAACTTGTTCTTGATGGCGAATGTATTTTTCCCTCATTTACTACAGCGTATAATGAACTTTAAGACCTCTAAGAACTTGTATTTTCAAGGTCTTTTTCACTGTGAAGTTTTCTTTCCTCCAAAGTTAGAGATGTTGTGAAGATATTTTATTTGAAATATTAATTATTAACATTGTTGGCTGGACAAAATAACACTTTCATACACAAAAGGCACCTGCTACAGCAGCCAAAATATTGTATTTGCAAAGAATGCAAACTTGCATAGGGTAGCATGGCGCTCAGTGGTTAGTGCTGCTGCCTTACAGTGTTAGGGATCCAGGTTCAATCCCAGTTTTGGGCAACTGTCTGTGTGGGTTTTCTCCCACAGTCCGAAGATATGCAGGTTAGGTAGCTTGGCTGTGCTAAATTGCCCATAGCATTCACGGATGCATGGGTCTGGGTGGGATGCTGTGAGGTTTGGTGTGGACTCATTGGGCTGAAGGGCCTGTTTCCACACTGTAGGGATTCTATGATTTTTTTTCTATGCTTGAGTGGAGTCGCTAACTCACCATCATTTTCAGAGAGATGTCACACGATCCAATATAAGGGTGTGAAATGCATTGGTTTTGAGAACATGTACAAGAATCACACAACACTAGGTTATTCTCTAGCTGGTCTAGTTGAAAACACAGGCTTTTGGAGCCTCTCTCCTTCAGGTGTTAGTGAAAGCTTGTGTTCTCAAATAAACCTGTTGGACATCAATCTGGTGTTGTGTGATTTCTGACCTTGTCCACACCAGTTTGACACCAGCAACTCCACATCTTGAACACATGTAATCAAACAGTATTCCCACAGACGACAACCTTTGCCTTCTCTCCAACAACCTTAGTTAAAAACCCACACAAAGACCATGTCACTGCACTTTTAAAAGAGAAGTCGGAATCTACACCATTGCTGTCGGAAAAAGAGATTTCAACCACCGATAGCTGATGCAGGAAGAAACTAAAGTGCCAATAGTTTGTGTGAAAAGTAACTTCTGCTGTTAACCAGCATTTGAACAACCTGTGAGTCTTTTTTTTCCTGAAATTAACTATTACTTTACTATAGTGCTTTAAAGATGATCCCCTTCGCACACTGCAGTGTTTTATGTTCTTCATCCCTTGGTTTGGAGAAAATGTACGTGTGTGTTACTTTTTAAGAAGGGCAGTTCACTGAAATTTCATATTTTAGATCGTTTGTTAATAATCTTTGCTTGAAAGTTTTATCTTGCAATGAGTCAGGTTGTTGTTTGGTAATTCAAGGAACCAGCCTGACATGTTTCTGATACTGAGTTATATATGTGTTAATATATACAATTGGAAATCACCTTCTTTATAAGTTGAATAGTCCCAGCCTTTTACAGCCAATTTTATAATTCAAATCCTCCATTGCTGGCAACATCCTTGGTAAATCTTTTCTGAGGCCTCTCCAATTTAATGATATCCCTCCGATGGCAGGGTGACCGGAACTACACATAGTACTCCAGAACAGACCTCACCAACTACCTGTACAACATCAACATGACTCCACAATAATATAATCCTATAATCAAAGGACAGGGCAATGAAGGCAAGTGTGCGAAATGTCTTCTTAACCACGCTGTCTATGTGAGATGCAAATTTTAAAGAATTATGTACCTGAACCCCAAGGTCTTTCTGATCTACAAGAGTACCCTGGGCCGTACCACTAAATGTATTAGTTCCGTTCTTGATTGTTTTACTAAAATGCAATACCTCTCATTTCTCCAAGCTAACCTTCATCTGCCACTCCCATAATCCATTGACTCAACTGATCAAGACCTCTTTGTGCTTGACTGTTTATAAAATGAATGGCCACACCAACACTAAGTCATGATTTTTATACAGAAGAATATTTTTACGTAAGAATTTCCATGTTTGATTTATGACACATCTGCAGAAAGATAAATTTAACTGTACACTCCTGATTTTGAAATGCTTATTTTAGCATGACATTCTGTTTAAAGAAAATTTCCTTTTAAATATAATGAGTGGGATTAGCAAGGTACAAAATACACATCGTTCAATATATATTTCATTTGTATAACCTTTATTGAGCTGGGGAACATTTCAGAAACAAAGTTTATAAATATATTTAGAAGTAATGTAGAAAAATGGAATTCTTATGTAGGTAGTACTTGGTAACGTTAAAATAAGTATGAAATAAATGCCAGGAAACATTTTGACAAAGCTGGAACTTTTTGCAAAGGGTAGATATGTTGAGTATTTTCTTGCAGCAAGTTGGCATTGACATGAGTGAAGTATGCCAACATAAAGTATCATACATTAAGTATTGACACTGAAGTCAGTTTTGGGCATCATATTTAATTATTTTTAATCATTTTTAAATATAAAAATTCTTGCTTGACACTTCA
Organism: Stegostoma tigrinum; assembly: GCF_030684315.1. Lineage (NCBI taxonomy): Eukaryota > Metazoa > Chordata > Chondrichthyes > Orectolobiformes > Stegostomatidae > Stegostoma > Stegostoma tigrinum. The sequence continues at coordinate 41,854,094 of NC_081357.1, forward strand.
TTTTAATCTCTCCCTCATTCTGTTGCACAACTAAAATGTAAAATCTGTTCTTTAGAGTAAAATGTTTTCCGCCTGATTGTCCATAGCATTCCTCACAAATTGTCTCCTTCCCTTTTTGAACTAAGGTGTTAATTGGCCATTTTCCAATCTTCTGGCACTTTTCCAGTAAACATGAATTCTTGGAAGTTTGCTAAAAGTGCATCCATTATCTCTATAGATACAGCTTTAATATTCTTGGATGCATCCCATCAGACACACCTTTTTCTTATATCATGCTACTACATTTCAGAAGTCAACTTGTTCTTAAGAATAGTTTGACAGTGACTGTGAAAAGTAAGTGTGCAAGGTTAAGTAACAGTTAGGGCGACAGATGAGTAGGTAATGGGCTGAAGTGCCAAGTGGGTGAGAGAATAGGGTGACAGGTGAGTAAGAGGGTAGTGGAGAGAGTGAATGAGGTCATTAGATGTCAGATAAGTGAGTAGATCTACAGGGCACTGGTGAGATAGCATTTTGAGTACAATGCACACTATTGCTAAACTTGAAAGGGTTCAGACAAGATTTACAAGCATGTTGCCAAGGTTGGAGGGTCTGAGCTAAAGGGAGAGGTTGAACAGACTGGGGCTATTTTCCTGGGAGCTTCAGAGGCTGAGGGGTGACCTTATAGACTTTTATAAAATCATGAGGGGCATTGATACAGTGAATAGGCAAGGTCTTTTCCCCAGGGTAGGGGAGTCTAAAACTAGAGGGCACAGGTTTAAGGTGAGAGCGGAAAGATTTGAAAAGGGACCTAAGGGGAAACTTTTTTACGCAGAGGGTGATGCATATGTGGAATGAACTACCAGAAGAAGGAGGCTTGTACAATTGCAACATGTAAAAGGTATCTGGATGGGTGTTTGTACAGGAAGGGTTTAGAGGGATATGGGCCAAATGGTAGCATATAGGGCTAGATTACTTTAGGATATCTGGTCAGCATGAATTGGACCAAAGGGTCTGTTTCCATGTTATATATCTCTATGACTCTATTGGTTAACTTATCAAAGGAATGATCTTGGAAGCTGTTCCAAGAAAGCTTACTAGGTAATATGTGGAATGGGCATGTTGTCTCATGAGGAATGGTTGGACAAACTAGGCTTGTATCCGCTGGAGTTTATATGAGTAAAAAGTGACTTGTTAGAAAAATATAAGATTTTGACCGATCTTAATGGGATGGATATGAAAAGAATGTTTTCTTGTATGAGGGAATCATAAGCTAGAGGGTCACTGATTGAATATTTTATTGGCAGAAGTAGATAAATTCTTGTTAAGCAAGGGGTTGAAAGGTTATCGGGGTAGACGGGAAAGTGAATTAGAGGTTACGATTAGATCATCGATGAGTGGGGGAGCAGCTCAAGGGCTGAATGGTAAACCCTGATTCCTGACTGTTATCTTTGCATGTGTGCTCAGGGTAGGTCATGGGCTTTGTTTGGGAGAGGGGTGTCAGATACGGAGGAGTGCCTGGTCTGGGGCGGGGGGCATGTCAGGCTGTGTTGATGTTGTGGTGAAGTGCTGGTCTTTGGCTGGTATGGATGTCGGGGAGGTGGGGTTGAAGTCCAGGAGGTTTGGAAAGGGTTTGCTGCTGGAATTGATCAAAAGTTGGGATCAAGCCAGTGGGAATGGGGGAGGGCTAGAGAAGTGATACATTCTGATTGGGTTAGATCAGAGGGAATCAAGTGAAGTCTGACAAAAAAGTCTGAAAGGACTGAGGATGCTGGAAATCTGGAATAAATACAGAAATTGCTTTAAAATCTCAGCTGGTCTGGCAGCATCTGTGGAGAGAAATTAGAGTTAACATTTCGGGTCCAGTGACCCTTATTCAGAGTGTTCACTGGACCTGAAATGTTAACTCTGATTTCTCTCCACAGATGCTGCCAGACCAGCTGAGATTTTCCATGAATATATGAGGCACAGCCTGACAATGCTTAGGGTGGCACGGTGCCTCACAGCACCAGGGACCTGGGTTTGGTTCCAGCCGCAGGCAACTGTCTGTGTGGGGTGTGCACATTCTCCCTGTGTCTGCATGGGTTTCCTCTGGATGCTCTGGTTTCCTCCCACAGTCCAAAGATGTGCAGGCTAGGTGGATTGGCCGTGCTAAAATTGCCCATAGTACTCAGGAGTGTGTGGGTTATAGGGGGATGGGTCTGGATGGGATGCTTCAAGGGGCAGTGTGAACTTGTTGGGCCAAAGGACCTGTTTCCACACTGGGGAATCTAACCTAAAGGTTGAAACTGTTTTAACTGCAATATAAATAAAAGATGTGTAAAATACAAAGATTTGCTTTTATTGTAATTACAGAGCAACTGGACTTTTTCCAAGAATGTAGTGAAAGGTTACTAATTAGATTTGGACCTGCTCATTTCTTATGAAGTCAAGACAGAAATTAGTTGAAAATTAAGATCATAAGCCTAAATAAACGGGATGACATTTTTTCTCTAATAAGTTAGTTGAAGTGAGCTCTGTTCAGATCTAGTGGATGGTGGAAATCAGATTGGATTGGATTGGGATTGTCAATAGTTAGGGGTGTCAATTGGGAATGCGGTACTGGGTGAGTCTAAGGTGAAGATTGAGTCAGACTCACTATTTAATGAGTTCTCGTCTCCAAAGGGTAATTTTAAATTTCCTGGGCAAATCTCCTGCAGTCACCTGAGTAGAGAGCTCCTCATGATCCTCATGGGCAGTGCCAATCTATTCTGCAGAAACCAGTATCTGGCCATTGGAAAGCCTGGGCCTATATAGCCGTTTCTTCATTGTCACTGGGTGGCAATCCTGAATCTGCCTCCCCAACGCACGTACTGCCGCATCACCTTCTCAAGGAATGGGTAACACCTACCGATGATGCTCACATCCCATGAAACAATATCCTTTTCAATAAATGGCAGTGTATTGATTTTTTTTCCTTCTTACCCCTTGACATCAGCAATTAAATATAGAATAGGGAAGGTAGTTTGATTCTTTCACCTCCGTATAAAGCTGACGGAGTGCATACGGCAAGGTATCCATCCGATAGACGCGGAAGCAAAGCATGACAGTCAACAGCGTCCACACTTCAACCACGCTTTCAGCTAACCTGTGCTTTCATCGGATTTAAATTAGAAAGAACAAAATAATACCCTAAATTTAAGCACAATCCAAGTGTCCTCTGAAGTGCGAAACATTGAACACACGGGGAATATGCATTAAAACTGACCTGCACTTTGGCAACTTTCAGTTTGTGCACTGTCACTCTAATATTAGTTTCACTTACCAACTGGAAATTTCAACCGTAACTTATTTTCCACGAATGTTTTGCCCCCCAAATCGAATGAATTGCCCGGCTCCCTTCCCGGGGATCGCTATTTCCTTTCCTCAGATAAAAGTTGGTGTCCAATGTTTTGTTAGAGCGGCGACCAGGAGGGCCAGTGTAAAACTGTCGACTAGTATATCCGAACTGTGCTATGTTTAATAACGCTCATTCTTTCTGTGACAAGATTATTTCGACGCTAGGTGGTAAGAGTAGACCTGGTAAACCACCGGGATTTTCTGTGAAACTAAAGTCAGATTTATTTCCAGGTTAAGATCGTTGTAATTTTTTCCTCTTTACAAATTCTTCATTGTTGTTGCAACTCTCCGAGCGTCAGTGGGCTCCTAGTTCTTTCATATGACGAAACTCGAGAGTCGAATCATTAATCGAGTCAAACACTAAATGGCACCGGATTATTTATGTTTCATCACCCACTTTGTAATGAAGAGTTTACTTCCTGGTAACCATAGGCAATCATTTTGTTGCATGGTGCACCTATTAGGTTACAGGTCATTTGTTTCTCTTGAAAAGTTAATAGTTTCATTTTTTAAACTACCAAACCAATTTCAGTTAGAACTGTGTAAATTAGAAGCATTTTAAGTTCAATATTTGAAGGTTTGAGAACAGCAATCCATACCTTCAATTTTTTGCATTAAAAATTGTCTTGGATGCTGTTTAAAATAATTTAGTTGCTTGGAACGATCTATTTATTAATCATCTGAGCCAAAATGACAGAAATGGAATTCTGAATATAAATCAAAGCGAATTGATTAGAACATTTTTTTATCTGTTTATGCCAAATAAGAATTGCATTGTTTTTCATGATTATGTGAGGTACAGCATGACAATGTTGAAAAAGTTGTAATTATGATATAAATAAAAGATGTACAGAACATAAAGAACTGTTCTTATTGTAATTACACAGCAACTTTTTTTCCAAGAATGTGGTGAAAGGTTACTGATTAGATTTGGGTCTACCTTATTTCTTATGCAGTCAGGGATAATTTGTTTGACAGAAATTAGTTGAAAATTAAGGCAATGAGTCCAAATGAATGGAATTTCATTTTTTCTGATTGCTCAATGGAAGTATTTTTTCATTGAATTATTTACTTAACATCTGTGTAATATGATTGGTTTTATTAAGAACATGGATATACTTAAATAACTGACTAAAAATTGTTTTGATTTCTAACAGTCAAAACAATCTATGAACTCGAAATGATTGACCTAGTGTATGGCTTCTTTATTATTTTACACTATCAAAGCTTTTCCAATCTTATGCCGAGGGAGCGAACATAACACTAACGCCTAACATTATGTTCTCATTACCAGTTAAGCTAAAATTTCATAAAGCATGGACTCTACTGAACAGCTGTAAAGCACATCTAACTGAACTTCAGAAATAGATGGATAAGAAATTAAAGAAAAATGATTTGTTGGAGAGTTAAAATGAACTTTATACTGAGCGCAAAATGTGAAATTTATTAATTTCATTTCATATTTCTGTAAATAAATAATCTAGGTTACAGCTAATTCAGCAAAATAAAACCTTCAAATCACAATTCAAATCTATTCCCAAGTGTCTCCAGAAAAAGGTTTGTCATATGACATTTATAACTCCAGCGGTCAAGGCATTCACCAACTGTCCTGAGGCTTTCAGACCTGCCACTTTCCTGTTCTACCATTCCAGAGGCAAATGTGTTAGAGTTTGATAGGAGGCTTTCCTTAACAGTCAGCTGAAAATTTTCCAGCAGTTAATTGTGATCATCTCGTAATAACATTATCAAATATTGTCCTGGATCAAAAATGAAATGTATCTATCCCCTCAATTGTACGGAACTACATCTTCTGCTAAGGGAAATACCTGATATTCTAAGATTAAGTCAGGGCCTGTCATAATATGACTGGCAGCATCATCAAAATAAATTAAAATTTCAAGCTGTGACACAGCTCAAAATAGACAGGACTGCTGTTGATCCAAAAATCTCTCACAGCACGTCGACACTAGTATCTGGCTCAGAGTTTGGAGAGCTGAAAAAAGAACATAACTTGTAGACCCATGAAAGCAATTAGATCCTTTGTCCAACTGTCAGTCTGTGGATATGAAAAGACCAAGTATTTCAATTGTTGACTTAAAATTTTCCTCTAATTAGTGCAGTCTGATCCCAAAACTTATTGAAAACAGGACCAGATGGGCCTAACTTTGGAGGTCAGCTGTTGTGAAAAATATGTGTTTCCAGCTTCTTGCCAAGCCAGACCATGATTCTTAGAGTGCAGGGTGAGTAAATGCCATTCAGCTCAGCAGTATTTAATGCCACGTAAGGAAGTTTAACTGGAAGCTCTGCTGACGATGTTAAACAAGAAGACATTCCCAGAAGTGTCTGTCAAACAAGGTATAAAAATAATCTAAGATGCGTCACATCATTAATAGTTTGCTAAATGTGACTTTGTCAGTCGGGAAACTATAACTGAACTGCATTTCACATTTAATATCTGATTAACATGGATATTTAAACAAGTTCAAAATCTGCCAAAGTTTATGTAAAACTAAATATACAATTCTTTGCAATTTATAATTTCACAGACTCAACAGTTGGAAAGATATTTTTTACAGAATGCATTTATCTTGTATAACTTTCACAACATTAGTAATGTGCTCAATAGGAAGATTTTTTCAGACAAATGAATTATACTTAGAGCTATGTATATGTTCTAAAATCCTTTAATAAGCTATATGTCTTTTCATGGCTGAAGGTTTTCAACTAACTTTTTTTATTCCCTCATTCCTTTCTCTTTCCTTTGTATTCCCAATGGTCGTTCTCTTTTTTTGCTATTGAAAAATGACTTTGCTTTTTTGAAACTAGTATGTAAACCATTAATAGTCTGAAGTTTCAATTTAATCAGAAACAGCATTTTACAAAAGTAAAATTTCTGCATATTTGTGAAAAACAATGACATTTTTCCAGATGAAATTAATCAGTTGGCATTGATTTTCACAGAAGAAAAATATGTTTTTGTGAAAATTGTAAGGAAATCTTGGTAAGAGTTTTCAAATCTGTGGACTAAGCTATTTAAATTTTATAAATGTTTTCATGTGTCCTCCAGTTTCTTGTCATTCTTCATGACTGTACCGCCATACAATGACATTTTTGTCCATCTCACCTTTGTAATAGGTCTTAAACTCTAATTAGGCTCTTTCTCTGGGATTATGTTCAAGATTGCACCTTTTAATAGTAATCTTTAAAAATAGTTAGGACTGATTAAGTGATTTGCTTAAGAAGGAAAACAAAAACATCATGCTCTATTCTAAACAGAATATTAACACTAGAATTTTAGGAGATTAGAAATTGTTTGCAAATGGTGTCTCTCCCGAACTATTGTTGTTTTATATTTAACATGCAGTTTAGGACTGATTGTAGTATGATGTAATGTTGAGTGGCTGAGGGCCACTCTAATAATAGTTATTTAAAGAAAAGGCTTGAGTCGAGATTAAAACCATCCACTCACAATTGTTGGGCAATGGCAGTTGATGAAGCTTATCTTGTAAAATAGTCCAGGATATAAATTACCAACACAAGTCACCATGGATGAAAAAATATTTGCAATATTTTTCTTGAATGTTGAGCTGTCTGCTCTGTATTAGGATTCCAATGCTTAATAAAAACTCTGCAATAAAACGGATATGTGAGGCATTTTCAAGCACTCAATTTGGTAATCTTAGTGCATTCAGCACACAACATGAAAAGTCACTTATTTTGTCTGGATACATGGAGGAACTTGGGTATCATTTTTTTTCTCAGGATATGTACTATTTATTATTCATGGATTTTGACATCAGGAAATGGAAGAATAATTGAAAATGAAAAATTAAGTTAAAAATGCAAAGAAACAAAGGAAAGATCTAGGGAATTGGGGTAGAATGGGAAAGGAAATTAAAAGGAAAATGCTGAAGCAGCATTGAGATACCAGAGAACTAAAAGATGGTGAAGAAACAATGAAGGGCCTGAACAGCATGAACCATGGCAAGAATTGTGGTAGGATTGCATAAGAGGTCTGGTAAGGCCTATCTTGACATTGGGAGAAATTTGTTCATCTTTGATGCATCTGCCAGGCACTGAGGTACGTTTCTCATGAGGCAGCAGTGAGTTGTAATTAAGGTGGATCATTGCTTGTTAAATGGTTTATTAAGTGAACATTTCGCCTCAATAATATGCAACTTTCTATCTTTCCAAACAAAGCAGACATCAAGAATTCGCAACATGGAAGTCAGAGCAGATACCCAGTGACTTCAGCTTGTCTCTGGCTGCAATAAGCCGCCATGTTTCTCAGCATCAAATACCATCTCAGGGCATATTCCAAGGCATTCGGCCTTGCACACGCACACACCTCATCTACGGACTTTGGCACATGATATTTGATAAACCCGTCTGGAACATCATGACATCGGAGCAAATTACTGCAGATTCTGGAATCTGTGCAGAAATCAACAAATGCTGGAGATCACAGCAGGGCAGGCAGAGCGAGCAAGCTAACATTTCAAGTTGAGATGACACTTCATCAGAACTGAAATGAATTGTGGTGGGGGCAGCATTTACGCTGTAGTTGGGGTGGGGGTGGGAGTGGTAGGGGGTGGAGTGCTGGTGGAGAAAAGATAATAATAGTTCAAATTAAGTGATTGGAATGTGAGAATGGCAGAACAATAGTGTGTCTAACTGCCAGACCTGAAAGAGGGGGCAGTTCCGCTGAAGTGGGGACGAGGGATAGAGGACACGGTGACTGAGAATATAACAAGTAAAACCAAAAGGAAAGGAAAGAAATGGGAAAACGTAGCATGGATAGCTAAAAGAAAGGAAAGAAATGGAAGTTGGTTCACAATTTTGAAGGTATTGAACTCAATATTAAATCCAGAATGCTGCAAAGTGCCTAGGTGACACATTAATCTTCCAGTCTGTGCCATAATTCACTGCATCATGCTGAGGACAGACAAGTGGGCATGTGAGAAGGTGCTGGCATTAAAATGACCCACTACGTGAACGTTGGGGTCATGCTTGTGCACAGACAAAAGGTGTTCTGCAAAGTGGTCACTCTGTCTGCATTTGGTTTCTCCAATGTAGAGTAGGCCACATTTGGTGCAGCGAATACAACACACAAAATTGGAGGAGGTACATGTGAAATGCTGCTTCATCTGGAAAGATTGTTTAGGCCCTTGGATAATGAGCAGGGATGAAGTGAAGAGGCAGGTGTTGCACCTTCTGCGGTTACATGGGAAGGTGCCATGGGAAGGGAGGATGGTGTTTGTTATTATAGAATGGACTAGGGTGTCCCAGAGGGAAAAATCCCTGTGAAATGCAGATGGGGGAGTGAAGAGAAGATGTATTTCATGGTGGAGTTCTGCTGGCATTGTCTGAAATAGTGGAGAGTGATCCCTTGAATGCGGAGGCTAGTGGGAGGAAAAGTGAGGACAAGGGGGTCACGATCACGCTGTCAGGAGTGACGGGCGGAAACACAAGTGGTAGGTCGGTTGAGGGCCCTGTCAACCACAGTGGGTCAGAAACCACATTTATGGAAGAAGCGAGCCATGTCAGCAGCGCTGTTTTGGAAGGTGCATCATCCAACTAGATGTGGCATAGGCAAAAGAACTGGGAGAATGGGATGGAGTCCTTGCAGGATGTGTGAAGACTTGTAGTGAAGAATCAGTGGCTCTGTAGTAGACAATAGTGGACAGTTTACTGCGTGAAATGGAGTCAGAGAGATCAAGGAAAGGATGGGAAGTGTCGGAATTGGATACTGTGAAAGTTATGGAAGAGTGGAAATTGGAGGCAAAGTGGACAAATTTTTCAAGGTCCTGGTGGGAGCATGAAGGGACACTGAAGCTGCCATCGATGTACCAAGGAAAGAGTTGTGGGAGGGGGCTAGTGTAAGACTGAATCATCATGGTATCTTTCTAATTCACTTACAAGACGCTTCGGAAGCACAGACCTGTATCTCAGGGTGGACCAGCAACTACCATTGAAAGGCTGCCAAAAGGACACATTGTGAACAGGCGCCCAGCTCACGGATTGAACCGAGCCATTCCTCAGGGCTGCTTGTTTGCTTAACACTTACTTAGCATCGACTACATGTGCTCAGTGTCCATGCCTTGCCGTGCTGTTGGTGCATTGGTGCTTTAACAGAGTCTAAAGCTTATCAGTGCAGGTATATTTACTGTTTGCAGAGACCCACACAGGCTTCTTCTCAGGAGGGATCTGTCTGAAGGGGGTCATTGAATGTATGGCACACCAAGATACCAAGATACTACCGACAGCATGTGTCAGTTGCCTGTAGGGAAGGCATGGCCTAGTGGTATTATTGCTGCACTGTTAATCTGGAAACCCAGATAACATTCTGGGGACCTGGGTTCAAATCCTGCCATGGTAGATGGTGGAGCCTGAATTCAATAAAATATCTGGAATTAAGAATCTAATGATGACCATAAAGCCATTGCTGATTTTTTTTGGGGGGGTGCAGAAAATCTCATCTGCTTCACTAATGTCCGTTTGAGAAGGAAACTGCCATCCTTCTGCACCTACATGTGACTCCAGACCCACAGCAATGTGGTTGACTCTGAACTGCCTTCTGGGCAATTAGGGATGGACAGTAAGTGCTGCCCTGCCTTTGATGCTGTCATCCTACTATGGAATTAAAAAAAACACACTGCACATTCATTAAACCAATGTCAGAAAGTTGGTGGGGGTTAGTCCTCAGTCCAGTCAAAGGGGGGTTTATTGTCAGTCAGAGAATTCCTATACTGTCAACAATGTGCACAGTCTGTACACAGCCTACTCCATTGGGCACAGTCAGGGAATATGTCTGACTGCAGTCTGGGGACTAGTCAGTGTTATTCCTCTTAGGACATCACAAGCAGTCATGGGAATTGGATATCATCAGTCAGGGAGCTGCAAACACAGGAGTCAGAGGTCCAGTCAACCAAGCCTAGGAGTTGTCCATCAAAATTATCAGAGATCTGCATCAAATACATTTTTTGGGAATCCAACTGTTCGTTGCTCAGGACGGTGCAACAGGTCGTAAAGGGACAATGGGGGAATCTCTGCCAATGGGGACAGGCAAGTCAAGACTGGTGGGGCAAGCAGAGACACATGTTGGAGTGGGGACATGGATGATGACAGGGATAACTCAAGTTATATGGAGGGAAGATAGAACAGCATTGGAAGGGGTGGCAGGCTACAGGAGGGGTTTATTGGCAGTGAACAGCACTGTGGCCTCCACAGGAAGATAGTGGAGGAGCAGGGTATCCAAATGGGGAGGGTGCCATGGTTGTGCAATGTGAAAGGATACATGAAGGTATTGGGGGCTTATTTGAGCAGGTAAAACCTGGTGCTGACAGTGTCCATTGTGAGCTGCATTCCCTGCCATCAATTGCCATAATAAGCTGGGTCAATGCCTAGGGTGAGCAGAGTCAATGTCAGCTTGATGGTGAAAGCGCTATCCACCACTGCTGGACACTAGGACATTGAAGAGACAAATACCCTATTGCAGTGTTTACAAACTCCAGCTACTTTGCAATTGCAACCATTTCTTCACTCATTTGTCATCCATACAGAATGAATGTGCTTTAGATTTAAATGCTGGTCAAAAGCAACTTGCACAAAACCATTGGTCCTTACGAATCTAACGCTGCCATCTCAATGCTGCTGATGTTTGCGGCATTGATTCAAAAAAAGGTAACTGCTAGCCAACAGCATCCCATCATTTGTGAAGTTTCTAAGGGTGCTGTTTAAGGAGGGGACCGTTTCTGTATCACATCTCACCTAACCATGATGATGGACCCTACTGAATTCAATAGGAAGTTGAATGATTGATGTGGGTCTGGGATTGGGGCAGGGTCAGAGTGCAGCAGACACTCACATATTGATGTAAAGTACTGCTGTCACAGCCTGTGAGACACCTTCACTAATTGGTGCGGATGCTGTGACCAGGGCAACGGGGAAGCAGGTAATAGGGTTGGGAATCATAGAATCCCTACCGTGTGGAAACAGGCCATTCAGCCCAGCAAGTCCACACCACCCCTCTAAAGAGCATCCCACCCAGACCCATTCCCCTAATTTCCCATGTCTAATCCACCTTACCGAAGCATCCCTGAACACTATGGGCAATTTAACATGGCCAATCCACCTAATCTGCACATCTTTGGACTGTGGGAGGAAACCGGAGCACCTGGAGGAAACCCACGCAGACACAGGGAGAATGTGCAAACTCCACACAGACAGTCACCCGAGGCTGGAATTGGACCCAGGTACTTGGCGCTGTGAGGTGGCAGTGCTAACCACTGAGCCACTGTGCCGCAGGAAGACGCAGTTCCTGCTGCTTAGATCAGACTAGGAGAGTCCTTTGGTAAAGTCTTGGCAGAATGAACTGAATCATCCTGGCGTACATTTCTCTGCACAGTTGGAGCAGCTAATAAAGTGTTGTCTGGATACTGAGAAACTGGGGGACCTGGTGCAGGTTTCTGAGGAAAAGGAGGACATACACTGGGGAGTGGGACAGGGGAATGACAATTTGTGTGCGGGTCAGAGCTCAGCTATGTCAGATGCTGGTAAACCAGACAGGACTTCATTGGTCCCGCCCACGGCCGACGACATCATCGCTCCGCCCACAACCTCCACAGCCTGCAACCCCAGAGAAGACAGCCACCCTGAGCCCTGCCGAATCTTCACCATCCCCCCAGACCTCCCACTGACTGAGGACGAACGGTCAGTCCTGAGCAAGGGGCTCACCTTTGTCCCCCTACAACCACACATCAACGAATACCAGTCACGGTCGGACATAGAGCAGTTTTTCCGCCGTCTTCGCCTGCATGCCTACTTCTTCAACCGGGAACCCAACCCTCCTTCCACTGACCCCTTCACCCGCTTCCAACACAAGTCCTCCTCCTGGACACCACCCCCAGGCCTCCTACCCTCCCTCGACCTCTTCATCTCCAACTGCCGTCGAGACATTAACCGCCTCAACCTCTCCACCCCTCTCACCCACTCCAACCTCTCCCCCGCAGAACGGGCAGCCCTCCGCTCCCTCCGCTCCAACCCCAACCTCACCATCAAACCCGCAGACAAGGGTGGCGCAGTGGTAGTATGGCGTACTGACCTCTACATCGCCGAGGCCAGACGCCAACTCTCCGACACCACCTCCTACCGCCTCCTCGATCATGACCCCACACCCGAGCACCAAACCATCATCTCCAACACCATTCATGACCTCATCACCTCAGGGGACCTCCCACCCACAGCCTCCAACCTCATTGTTCCCCAACCCCGCACGGCCCGTTTCTATCTCCTTCCCAAAATCCACAAACCTGCCTGCCCTGGTCGACCCATCGTCTCAGCCTGCTCCTGCCCCACCGAACTCATCTCCACCTATCTGGACTCCATTTTCTCCCCTTTGGTCCAGGAACTCCCCACCTATGTCCGTGACACCACCCACGCCCTCCACCTCCTCCAGGACTTCCAATTCCCTGGCCCCCAACACCTCATATTCACCATGGACGTCCAGTCCCTGTACACCTGCATTCCGCATGGAGATGGCCTCAAGGCCCTCCGCTTCTTCCTGTCCCGCAGGCCCGACCAGGCCCCCTCCACCGACACTCTCATCCGCCTAGCGGAACTCGTCCTCACACTCAACAACTTCTCTTTTGACTCCTCCCACTTCCTACAGACTAAGGGGGTGGCCATGGGCACCCGCATGGGCCCCAGCTATGCCTGCCTCTTTGTAGGTTACGTGGAACAGTCCATCTTCCGCACCTACACAGGCCCCAAACCCCACCTCTTCCTCCGGTACATTGATGACTGTATCGGCGCCGCCTCTTGCTCCCCAGAGGAGCTCGAACAGTTCATCCACTTCACCAACACCTTCCACCCCAACCTTCAGTTCACCTGGGCCATCTCCAGCACATCCCTCACCTTCCTGGACCTCTCAGTCTCCATCTCAGGCAACCAGCTTGTAACTGATGTCCATTTCAAGCCCACCGACTCCCACAGCTACCTAGAATACACCTCCTCCCACCCACCCTCCTGCAAAAATTCCATCCCCTATTCCCAATTCCTCCGCCTCCGCCGCATCTGCTCCCACGATAAGACATTCCACTCCCGCACATCCCAGATGTCCAAGTTCTTTAAGGACCGCAACTTCCCCCCCACGGTGATTGAGAACGCCCTTGACCGCGTCTCCCGCATTTCCCGCGACACATCCCTCACACCCCGCCCCCGCCACAACCGCCCCAAGAGGATCCCCCTCGTTCTCACACACCACCCTACCAACCTCCGGATACAACGCATTATCCTCCGACACTTCCGCCATTTACAATCCGACCCCACCACCCAAGACATTTTTCCATCCCCACCCCTGTCTGCTTTCCGGAGAGACCACTCTCTCCGTGACTCCCTTGTTCGCTCCACACTGCCCTCCAACCCCACCACACCCGGCACCTTCCCCTGCAACCGCAGGAAATGCTACACTTGTCCCCACACCTCCTCCCTCACCCCCATCCCAGGCCCCAAGATGACATTCCACATTAAGCAGAGGTTCACCTGCACATCTGCCAATGTGATATACTGCATCCACTGTACCCGGTGCGGCTTTCTCTACATTGGGGAAACCAAGCGGAGGCTTGGGGACCGCTTTGCAGAACACCTCCGCTCAGTTCGCAACAAACAACTGCACCTCCCAGTCGCAAACCATTTCCACTCCCCCTCCCATTCTCTTGATGACATGTCCATCATGGGCCTCCTGCACTGCCACAATGATGCCACCCGAAGGTTGCAGGAACAGCAACTCATATTCCGCCTGGGAACCCTGCAGCCATATGGTATCAATGTGGACTTCACCAGTTTCAAAATCTCCCCTTCCCCCACTGCATCCCTAAACCAGCCCAGTTCATCCCCTCCCCCCACTGCACCACACAACCAGCCCAGCTCTTCCCCCCCACCCACTGCATCCCAAAACCAGTCCAACCTGTCTCTGCCTCCCTAACCGGTTCTTCCTCTCACCCATCCCTTCCTCCCACCCCAAGCCGCACCCCCAGCTACCTACTAACCTCATCCCACCTCCTTGACCTGTCCGTCTTCCCTGGACTGACCTATCCCCCCCCTACCTCCCCACCTACACCCTCTCCACCTATCTTCTTTACTCTCCATCTTCGGTCCGCCTCCCCCTCTCTCCCTATTTATTCCAGTTCCCTCCCCCCATCCCCCTCTCTGATGAAGGGTCCAGGCCCGAAACGTCAGCTTTTGTGCTCCTGAGATGCTGCTTGGCCTGCTGTGTTCATCCAGCCTCACATTTTATTATCTTGGAATCTCCAGCATCTGCAGTTCCCATTATCTCAGGACTTCATTGGTAACTGGTTCCAGTAGATGTGAGTTGGATGTTGCAGAGTTTGGAATTGTCCAATTGCTTGAATGTATGTGATGTTCCTCAACTGATCAGGACAATGGTAGGTGTCCAGTGGGCTTTGGGGAGAGTGTAACGGTGACTTAGAGAGGGATTATAAGATGTAGCTAAGGACGGGTAAAATGAGTGATGTGTGAGTTAAACAGTATCTTGGGTGAGGGAGTGGTATTATTAGCCATGCTGTCTACGTGACGTGAGCAGTGTGGTTTTGTGACTGCTGTGCAATTACAGTACCAGTGCGGGGCAATGCTGGATTGGTGTCTCTTGCCTGGGTGCACAGCAACCTTTCAAAGATGACATAGGTGGTTGGGTAGTAGAGTGCTGTTCCAGCAACAGAGTGTGGTAAGTTTGGGCTAGAAACAGACAAGTGAGTGTGTATGCTTGGGATAGGTAACTAATGAAGATACAATGAGAAATCTTGATGGGTCTTGAGTTGGAAATCCCTGGCAAAAACTCACGCAACTGGCACTTAGCCAGAAAAACATAAGATTCAGCTCACAGAAACAACAAGGGAGAAGAGTTAACCCTCTGATAGGAGAAATTGGAAAAGAGATTAGATTCTGATAAAGCATATGAAGTAAGGCACCATGTTATGCATTTACCCTCTGATTTTAGATATTTTCCAAACAGAAGACTTAAAACATTTATTCAGATCCAACATTTATTCCACTTTACAAAGGACTGAAATAAATTGCAGATGCTGGAAATCAGAAACAAAAACAAAACATTAATTCTGCTCTCTCTCCACAGATGTTGCCGGACCTGCTGAATTTTTCTACCCATTTCTGTTTTTGTTTCATTTATTCAACTTTTATTTGCTCCAAAGTAAGGTTGCATCAAAATTGAAGCCAATACTTTGTGTTATATTTCCCCATCAGATGCAGCATCTGTATTCATTGGATGCTTAATTTAAGTTTAGACTGGTCCCACCACATGTCTGAAAAACCTATCATGCTCTTACTGGCACTAACCCTAGCGAAATTTGCACCAATTTTCAAAAAGCTGAACTCATGTCTGTAATGTTAAGTCAACATAAATTAAGGCCATAAGACCATAAGACAAAGGAGTGGAAGTAGGGTCATTCGGCCCATCAAGTCCAACCCCCCATTTAAATCATGGCTGATGGGCATTTCAACATTTTGGTCACATTAGAGTAACATGTTCAGTGATTGGCATCCAAGCTTAGGAGCACGGCTGAGGGTATGAAGGCACCATGAAGGAAATTCATGAAGGCAATTCCGGGCCTGAAGGTCCATAGTTATAAGGAGACATTGAGAAATTGGTGTCTTTTCCATTTCATGACTGACCCAGCTGATTTAATAGTGCACAAATTAGATCCCAGAGTGAATCTGGCTCGTAAGATACTAAACTTTACTTAATTTTCCAATTTGCACACTGATGTGTTTTTTTGAATGAGGTTGACATCCAGTCTGCTGGATGCCATGTCTACTTTTCTCAGTCATCTGCTGTTCAGCTCATTAATCACACAATTGGCTACTCCAGTGCCCGTCACATGTAATAGTGCAGCAAGATGGTTGGAAGTGCTCGGTGCTGCCAGGCTTTTGTGACACCCATGCCTCTGGGCCTCTGGTACCATATCTAACTGCCAGTTGGACACCACTTCTGATGCTGCAAGCTAGGAGCTGCCCTTCGCT
The DNA here is from genome assembly GCF_030684315.1 of Stegostoma tigrinum. Taxonomy (NCBI): domain Eukaryota; kingdom Metazoa; phylum Chordata; class Chondrichthyes; order Orectolobiformes; family Stegostomatidae; genus Stegostoma; species Stegostoma tigrinum. The sequence continues at coordinate 41,870,504 of NC_081357.1, forward strand.
TGCCCAAGGGAATTCTTCAGAAATGCAAGTTCGCTCCTTAGTTTGCCCACAAGGACATAGATGTGCTGGTGGAAATGAGGACTGTACTTTTTTTTGCTAACTGGCAATGGAGGTCATGCCATCACACCCAGCCAGCCTGGACTGTGGGAGCAACCTGGGTGAGTGCAATGTCCCAGTGGATGAACCACAATACATAGCAGCCTCTAAGTAATTGCAAAGTAAATGACCACTAAGAATCAGAGATAATGGGAACTGCAGATGCTGGAGAATTCCAAGATAATAAAATGTGAGGCTGGATGAACACAGCAGGCCAAGCAGCATCTCAGGAGCACAAAAGCTGACGTTTCAGGCCTAGACCCTTCATCAGAGGAAGGGTCTAGGCCCGAAACGTCAGCTTTTGTGCTCCTGAGATGCTGCTTGGCCTGCTGTGTTCATCCAGCCTCACATTTTATTATCTTGACCACTAAGAATGTAAGCTGAGAGCAATAAAACACATCTTGTGATGGCTGTAAAGGGATCTGGCAGAAGCATACAAGTCTCAGGTGTTCTTGAGCTCCACAATGAAGTTCTGAAGGGCAGAAGTAGTGTGTGAGTTTGTCTGATAGAGAAGCAATGATGATGTGACGTGGTAGAATGTTCCTCACAAACCTGGAGGCTTATGTTCTAACAACACTCCAGAAGCTTCACACTATCCAGAACAAAGTGAACCATTGGATTGACAGCACATCCATAAACATTCAGTCCCTCCACCACAGGTAGTCAATGGCAGTAGTGTGTGCCATCTACAAAAAAATGTACTGCAGAAAGTCACCAAGCTCCTTAAACTGCAGCTTCCAAACCCATGACTACTAGCATTGAGAAGGAGAAAAACAGCAAATACATCAGAAAGCCACTGACTGCAAATTCCCTTCCTGGCCACTCACCATCCTGACTTGGAATAATATTGCTATTCCTCTGTGTCATTGGGTTGAAATCTGAAACTCCCTAAACCTTTTCTATCCTCAGATTTTCCATTCTCCTAATTTTCTAGCTGATTCCCAAAATGCCGATTTTTCTATTGTAACTGTCTGTGTGAGATTTCATAGGAATCTGCCAGAACTGCCACTTCTTTGATCTTTGATGATTAGTGCTTGATCTGAATGTGATATTTGCAACCAGAATACTATTTCTGAATTCTTGCATAACCATGATCTATCTCACTCTCAAAGTTTTTCTCTGGCATCAGTGATCAACATCACTGAACCTACAGCAGTTTTTTTTTGCTTTGCAAATTATGGAACTGTTTGATAAGGTATCTTTCTTAAAGAACTGAATTCCAATTGATAAGCTTTAAGGAGAAGTTCCCCCTTAACCATTGGGCTGTCCTCTTAGTCACTCCATTGTCTGCAGATTGTTGTGCTGATAAACTGGTACAAACATTCATAGAGATAATGGGAACTCAGATGCATTCATAGCTCTGTTTAATAGGGCACTTCTTAACATCTAAGGTCCAAGCATCTTTTGCTCACTTAAATTTCACAGTTTTCTTTCAAATATAGTGAAATATTTTTCAACGCCATTATTCTAAATTTAGGCACTAAATGAAGATTTCCAGTCCAATCAAATTTAACAGGAATCAGAATTATCATTTGAACTATTATCTCTTTGTTCCCTTCTTTGAACCCTTTTTTGTTCTCTTACTGTAAGCTATTGCCTGGCCAGATAATGTTGTTTGATTTCTCTCTCTCGAGTTCAATTTCCATGTCTCTTTTTTCAACAATGTCTTTCTCCATTTTTCTTCTCTTTTTTCCCTCAATTCAAGTTTTTCACTTCTGAATCTTAGGTAATAGAACATAGAACATAGAGCAATACAGCGCAGAATAGGCCCTTCGGCCCTCGATGTTGCGCCGACCTCTGGACTAATCTAAGCCCCTCTCCCTACACTAATTGTAGCAGTGACACATTATTTCAGATAATAAGGGTGGGATGGTAATGGTGGATGCAGGTAGAGGGTTGTAGAGATTGGTTAGTGGGAAGGGAGGAGCTGATAGGTGAGAAGGGAGATGGACATGTTGTGTAAAGGAGGTGGGGATGAGAGGGAAGGCTGGACATGGAATTAGGCTGGGGGTAGGGAGATTTTGAAGCTGGAGAATTCTGTGTTGAGGCCATTGTGTTGTAAGCCGTTGAGGTGGAGTAAAAAATATTGCTCCTCCAATTCACGTGTGGCCTGATTTTGACAGTGGAAGAGGCCCAGGATGGACGTGTCACCAGGGGAGTGGAGGGGGAAGTTGAAATGGCTGGCAACCAGAAGGTGGTGTTGATTGGAGTGTACAGAGCGCAGATGCTCCCTGAATCAGTCACCGAATTTGCATTGGTCTCTCCATATAGAGGAGATCACATCAGGAGCAACGGATGCAATTGACCAGGTTAGAAGACATTAGAGATGAATCTCAGCTGGATTTGGAATGATTGTTTTGGGCCTTGGATGGAGGTGAGAGATGAGATGTAGGGACAGGTGTAGCACTTCCTTTAGTTGCAGGCAAAGGTGCCGGGTGTGGTAGAAACGTTGGTGGGGAGAGTGGAGCTGATGAAGGAGTCACAGAATGACTGGTCCGTACAGAAGCAGGTAGAGCTGGGGAGGGAAATATGTTTTTGGTGGTGGGGTCTGATTGCAGGTGGCAAAAATGGCAGAGGATGATGTGTTGGATTTGGAGTTTGGTGGGGTGGTATGTAAAGATTTCATGACAGTTATCAGAAACAGATTCAAATTCACATTATTTTCTGTTCATGGAATGTAGGCATTGCTGGTTGATCAGCATGTATTGTCCATTCCTATTACCTTGAACTGAGTGTCTTGCTCAACCATTTCACAGTCAATCTTATTGCTGTGGGTTTGGTGTGACATGTAGGTCAGACGAGGTAAGCATGACACGATTTCTTTCCCAAGTGAACCAGCTAGATATTTACAACAGTCAACAACATTTTCTGGTCACCATTGGAAAGTCTTTTAAATCTAGATTTTATTGAATTCTGCCATGGTGGGATTTGTCTAGGATTCTAGATTACTAGCCCAGTGACAATATCACTACCAAACCCCTACCTCCTCCCAGCAATATCTTTACAAACGTCAAAATCTCAGTGAAAAGTGACCACTACCTCAACACTTACAGCTCCTTGCTCAATATTAAACTGAGACGGCTGTAATTGTTTTAGCAAATGACTGAGCAGTCACCAGATGCGGTACCTTTCCTGAGATGCTAAAACCAGCTGCAAACTCAACATACCAGACAGAACCTTACTGGGGTCTGAATGTTGAGGACAATTATTTGTGGCAGACTCATTCATGCTCACTGTCTCTCAGATTGCTTTCTTGTTATGAAATTTCCTAATTTATTTATATTGTATTATTTCATAATAAGAAATCAATCTGTGAGGCAGTGAATCCCATTTGAAGAGGAATGGGGGAGATGATGGAGTGGGTGTAATGCCACTGGACTTGTAAACTAGAGGTCCAGGCTTCTGGTCTAGAGACATGTTCAAATCCCACCACAGCAGATGGTGGTGGAATTTAAATTCAATAAATTTGGAATTAAAGGCTAGTCTAGTGGTGACAGTGAAACTGTTATCAATTTTCATTTAAAAAAAACACATCTGGCATTTGAAATGGTTTTGCAAGTAATCTGGTTACATCAAACTGCTACGAAAGGAATTAAACCAGACAAACCACAAAAACTGACATAGACTTGAAACAACAACAGTAAATCCAGCCCTGTTGGCTCTGCAGGGTTCTCCTGTAATTCTAAGAGCTCATGCCAAAATTAGGAGAGCTGGCCCACTAATAGTAAAGCCTGATGCAATTTGATTCATGGAATTGTAGCTTCCAGATCATGTCCCAGACACCACTTTTATCATCTCTGTGTCTGTACTATCCCATCAGTACAAGATGTGGTGGCACAATAGTTTGGTGTGGAGGGATTTGCCCTAAGTGATCTAAACATTGAACATAGAACATAGAACATAGAAAAGTACAGCACAGCACAGGCCCTTCGGCCCACAATGTTGTGCCGTGGACTAACCCTAATCCAAAAATAAAATAACCGAACCTACATTCCCCTCAATTCACTGCTGTCCATGTGCATGTCCAGCAGTCGCTTAAATGTCACTACAGAACATAGAACATTGAGTGCAGGCCGTTTTGAACCCCATGGCAGTTGGTCAAACACGGGCAAGGAAACCTGCTGATGACCTCATACTCACTCCCTCAGATTGTGAGCCAATTACAATTGAGGCATTTCAGAGAGCAGTAGATGATTGTGCAAATCAAAATAACATGCAAGATTATAGACAAAAAGGCAGGAAATTTGACTTAGTCAAGATGTTATGAGAGCTGTTGCAGATACAATGGGATAAATAGCCTCCTTCTGCACCTTATAATTTTGTGATTCTGACTTGGCATATCTCCATGTTGCAATGGAAAATTGGAAAATGCACTAGGAGCCATAGGGCACAGATATTCTCTGTGGAGGCCTTTAATATCCGTAACAAAGATTAACTCACTATCACTGTTTTTGACTGATCTTGCCAATCCTAATGGAAATAGTTTCTAGACCGGGTCTGTTCCAGGTAAAGAGGGGAACAACAAGAGTGAATAACATACTTAACCTCATCCTCACCAACGTATCCTTCACCACAGGTGCGTAGTTGCAGCGACGCCTGGGAACACAACCATCTGCAAGTTCCTCTCCAAATCTCACACTATTCTGACCTAGACTGAAACCACCCTTCTTTCATTGTCACAGGGTCAGTATCATGGAATTCCTTCCTAACTGGATGTACTTACTCGTTGTGGCCTGCTGTAGTTCAAGAGGTGGAGGTGCAGGTATTGAACTGGAGTGAACAAGGTCAGAAGTCCCATGACACCAGATTATAATCCAACAGGTTTAGTTGAAATCACAAGCTTTTGGAGTGTTGCTCCTATGTTAGGTGAAGTGAAGAAAAGCACACAGGCACAGAATCTATGGCTAGAGAGATCAAAGGATCGCACAAATGGTGTGAGTGAAGTGCCAACAGGTTGAATAACAAGTCTCTGCAGGTGATCAAAAGTGACAGACAGTGTGAGTAAACTGTCACCAGCTGAATAGCAAGTGAAGGGATGGCCTATAATTCAATTAATTGAAGCAGAGAGATAATTACAAAATATAAAATGCTGCTGGAGATAAACCAAATGGTTGGAATAACATATTAGGTATAAGAGTCTCATGCTAAACGTCTAACCAAGGTAACAAACAATCCAAAACTATATGAAGTAATTAAGGTATAGAGATCATAACTAGTTACCGAGGTGATGGTGTCAAAACAGAATAGTAAGATTTTACAAATACAGAACAGTATAGGGGGTGTCATGTAGCGCAACATAAACTGAAGATCAGAGTTGAGGCTATCTTCATGCTTACAGAACTGGATCTTTTGATCTCTTGGACTATAAATTCTGTGCCGGTGTGCTTTTCTTCAATTCACCTGATGAAGGAGCAGTGCTAATGAAAGCTTGTGATTTCAATTAAGCCCATTGGACTATAACCTGGTGGTGTGTGACTTCTGATGCAGTTCAAGAAGGCAGTTCATTCTCATGGGCAAGATTGAGATGAGCAATAAATTCTAGCACACCCAGCAATGCACACATCTTATAAATGAACAGAAAAAAATAACAGCTATTTCATAACAGCTAAAGAAGGGTCATGGTGTGACGGCCGTTGTGAAGTGGTGTCTTTGTTGGAATTGCCATGACAATATTATTTAATTATATTGAAACCCATTTGTATTAATGTTACTTGCATTTGGTTACAATCAGTAACCACCTTCCCAAGTAAAAATGACTGTCACTGATGAGCAATATTAACTTTGCTGATATTCTTTTGCTGATTTAATTCTCAGGGTCAGAAAAGATCAGGGACCGACTTCCCAGCTGGCAATTGCTGGAGCCATTTTGAGGATGTTTCTTTTCAAAAATAACTTCTTAGTTACCGAAGACAGAGAACCCCCAGTTCGGAATTGAAATATACGGGGTAATTATAACTATACTAACCTGAGAGAAACTGAATAGTTAAACCACACAGAGGAGCTAATTTTTGGAAACCCAGTAGGAACTAATTATTTTGTCTTTTTGTATACCAAACTGAGCAGGTGATGAGGAGCCCAATTCAAAGCTGACATGATCCCACTTTGCATTGGAACAGGCGTGGGCTGTTTAGACTCCAGCCCATTTTGCATTCAATAATATCATTCATGATTTGCAACCTAACTCTATAAATAATATTTTGCCACATATCCCGTTGATTAAGTGAATCTATTACACCTGGATTTAAAATTAAAAATTGATTTGGCACCAATTTTGGTTTGCGAGAGTAACTTTCAAACTTCTACCACCTGGGGGTTCGTGGCACACCAGTTGGTGGGCTCCACAGACATTACTCAGAGCCTGGTCTCTCAGTGTTCAGGGCTGGCACCGTCAGTCCAGTTGGGACTGGTGAGGTTGTGGTTTGTTCACTGAACTTCAACAAGGGTTAACAGGGGCCACTGTTTTGGTGGGGATGCTTAGGAAATCAGTTACGGGGAATTGGACGCAGCATACTGAGATGCAGAAAGAACAAAAGTTGTCAAGAGAGACAACTCAACCCATAAGTGTGGGAGACAATAGAGCATGGGAGGACATTGGTTATGGCAGGGGAGAGGGTCATTGATGGTCATATCAATGGAAGGATAGTGCATCCAATATGTTTGACATGAATGTGTTGTATCCATGGGAACCAGAGGTAAAATGGGAAGATGAGCAGGTTGGGTGGGAATGTGAAGGCCAAAGCTAGATTGAGAGAGTGAGCCTGCAATTCATGCTCTGAAGCATGACCTGCATTTCGCTCCATCTCTATCTAAATCACAACTGTGCAATCAAAACAGATAATGGAAGCCAGCACATGTGGACTGGGCAGAGTAAGTGTTTTGCTTTTTCTCAGAGGCAGAGGGGCCCACTTTTGTTTGATGTGAGACCCTGCAAAGGACAAAGCGTGAAACAGACACTCACAGATAATTGATGACAGAGATCTCTTATTGTCCATGTATTGATTTACTGTCAAATATCCTACATATCCCTAGTCAAGAGCAATGCTGACCATATCATTCAACATTACAAATGAATCCACTAATGGCTGTGAAACACAAATAATATAATGCTGGAGATTTCAAGCATCATCCAGATGAGCAGGAAGAGTCCTCTCCTGCTATAGTAAGGATTCTCTCCCGAAAGGGGCTGAGGAGGTGAATTTCTGGCACCCTGCCACCTGCCTTGGTTCTCTTCATCTATTGCGAGATATTTTCACCTGAAATGAGACAAAAGGAGGGATTCAGTGAAATGAAAGTTTTTGGTAAAATGTTAGCACTGGTGCATTAGGGAGAAATGTGGTGAGTTGTACTGAGGGAGTGAATAGGTAGCGCAGAGGATGGGAAGGATTAGTCATAGAGTCAGAGAGTCTTACAGCAGAGAAACAGATCCCTCAGTCCAAATTGTCCATGTCGACTAGATAGCCTAAATTAATCTAATCCAATTTTCCAGCATTTGGCCCATATCCCTTCAAACCCTTTCTATTCATGTAGCCATCTAGATGCCTTTTAAATGTTGTAATCATACTAGCCTCCTCCACTTCCTCTAGTGGCTCATTCCATACACACAGCACCCTCTGCGTGAAAAAGTTGTCTCTTAGGTCCCCTTTAAATCTTTTCCCTTTCATCTTAAACCAATGGCCTCTAGTTTTGGACTCCCCTACCCTGGGAAAAAGACTTTGACTATTCACCCTAACTATGCCCCTCGTGATTTTATAAACCTCTACAAGGTCACCCCGCAATCTCTCCAAAAGTGGCCTAACCAAAATCCTGTACAGCCACAACATGACCTCTCAACTATACTCAATGCACTGACCAATAAAGGGAAGCATACCAAATACCTTCTTCACTACTCTGCAAGTACATCGAGTCAAAACACAAGAGAGTGGCCAATCAACAGATTAAATGCTGGGAAAAGGGGACACTCCATCCACCTTTCCCTTGAAGGCTCCCTGTAAGAATAAGTTCCACTTTTGACCCCTCCCCTGGCTTTGACAATTCTAACTTCAGGTGCTTTTTCAGTTCCCTGCTGAACTTTGCAATTGCTCCAGCTTCTGTCATGTTCCCAACCAATCGCTGCAGAAAAACATGTTTTTGTCACCATCGCTTCTTTTGCCAATCATGTGAAATCTTGGGTTCTAGATCCTTCGATCAACAGGAACAGTTTCTCCCTATCTGTTCCGACTAGATTGCTCTGAACATCTTGATCAAATCTATTCTCAATCTCCTGTGCTCTCAGGGACAGTGCCAATTCCCCCAAGTAACACGGTAGACACTTCCAGTTGTCAAGGATTGTCAAGGAGTGGATGAAACTGAGTGAGAGAAGAAGTTGCATACAATAGTTAGTGTGGGAGACCATAAGTCGTGGAGGGTGGTGGGTGCAGTCAATGAGTTAGAATGAGTACAATGTAGAAAAGAGAAGATAGTGGCATTTACTATTGCAGCAGGCAGAAAATCATTAAGCTCCTTCCTGAACTGTGGGCCGTTCCTCTGGACTGCAGGCATCTCACTGATCTGGGTGGCAACTTCAGGCTACTGCATGGTCTGGTGCAATATTCCTCTTTGTTGGTGCTGGGGAAAGAAGACAGTACCATCTGCACAGCAGGTCTAGGCCAGGAAAATGTGATGACAATGTGCTACATTGGTCAGCTCCAAGGCAATTCATCCAACGCTGTGACTGTGAAGGGCGGTTCTTGGTAGGCAGGGAATAACTTGGTACATTGTTGGGGTTCAAATACTGGGCTCCTGGTTGGAAATCCAAAAGGCCCTGGTAGTGATGGTGAGTACTTGTGCCTCTGGTGATCACAGGACAGTGTGAGAGTGACATCTTTGAGGTGCAGTGCATACACAATGAGGTGTGAGGTAAACTTAGGTGAGATAGCTTGCTCAAGCTCATAGAGAGAAACCTTGCATGAAACCTCTTTAAATTGCCACAAAGCTGATTTTTGGTAAAATTCAGCCCATAGTTTCTATCTGCGTACGTTAAAGATTTATGCGGAGCCTTAATAGACATACACTGGGGAATAGGTAAAGTCTCTGATCAAAGGATTGTGTGGCCTATTGGAAGAAACGAGGTACTGTATGGAACTGTACAGACTTTATTTGTTCCTGAAGCAATGTTAATGTGGTGGTGATGCAGCAAATGTGACACTTTACTTTTCATGGGCCCATGTTTGTCTTAATCCCAAATTTCTGAGTTGCAGACTGCAATCAGTAAGGATTGATAACAACATCCCCTCCACAATAATCCTCAACACCGGTGCTTCATAACCCCGTACTATATTCCTTGTACAGTCACTCTGACTTCATTCACAAATTTGCTGATGACACCACTGTACACAGGTCAGATCTCAAACAGCGGCAAGACAGAGGACAGGAAAGAGATATAGAGCTTATTGGCATGGTGTAAAGAAAAAAACCTCTCCCTCAATGTCAGCAAAATGAAGGAATTGGTCATCGACTTCAGGAAGCAGAATGGCCAGTACATCTGTCTGTATCAATTGTGTTGTGGTGGATGTGGTCAAGATCTTCAAGTTCCTAGGAGTAAGTAACACCAACAATCCATCCTGATCCAGCCTCATTGACAATACATTCAGGAAAGTGCACCAACACCAGGCTAAGGAAATTTGGCATATCCACAAAGATTTTTACCAATTTTTGTAGATGTATCTTAGTAACCATCCTGTCTGGATGTTTCACAGCTTGGTGTGGCAATTGCTCTGCCCAAGACCTCAAGAAATTACAGAGAGTTGTGACTGCAGCCCAGACCATCACACAAACCAGCCTTCTTTCCACTGGCTTTATCTACACTTCCCATTGCCTCGGAAAAGCAGTCAACATAATCAGATCTCCCCCAAACTGGTGACACTCTCTTCCACCCTCTTCCATTGGGGAGAAGATATAAAAGTTTGAAAACACATATCAACAGATTTAAGAATAACATCTTCCCTGCTGTTGTCAGGCTTATGAATGGACCTCTCACATGTTGTAGTTATCTTTCTCTGTAGCTGAAACACTATATTCTACATTCCGTTCTATTACCCTGATGTACTTATGTAAGGTATAATTTGTCTGGTTAGCAGACAAAACAGTAGTTTTCATTGTAACTCAGTACATATGACAATAGTAAATGAAATCAAACCAAATCAAGTCAAGAAATGATGCTGAATTCACAGAAGAAAGGACCAAAATCAAGAACACTATATTTTCTGGGGTCCACTAACTCATTTCACTGATAAGTTTGAGCACAATGAGGGAGCCAGCATGAGTGGGTTCAGCAGATTGCATAACCCATGCAAGTAACTGTGTTAAAATTCCCTTACATAACAAAGAAAGCTTAAAACATTACTTAGTCTCACATTCACACAATTGCATAAACCACTGGCTGATGATAAACAGTCTCTTATACATTGGATTTTATGTCTGTTTGCAAAAGACTATTGTTGGATATGATGCAACACTTACACAGTATTTGCTGAACAATCCTAAGTACACTAACGGTGAAATTAACAACAAATTTATTTAAACAGTCAAGCCGATGGCATGGTTCAGTTACTCTTGCCTAGAGTGACATGCATTCATCTGCAGGGTCCTGGTCCATGCCAGCAAAAGGATTATATTTGAGTCTTGTGCCATTTTTGAATTACCAAGGAGCTTGGGGAGTCTGTAATTATTCATCGCTATGTCCACATTATCACTTTAGCCAATTGGTGTCAATTTGCCAACAAATACAATGCCTTTTCTCCTGCATTATAAATCGTTGTGATTGTTTGAAATTTGGCATTCTTGCATTTGTCTTGGTTAGTGCCAGATCAGAAAGATGTTTCTCTTTTCAGCAATCTTCAAGTTCTGTACTGCTACACAACTATTTTGTCAAATATCTTTTTTGTTTTTAATGCAAGATTATTTACAAGATGTATTTATATGGTCACATTGATAAAAATCTAATTGGGTCACTGACAGGTATATGAATACCAAACTAGGAAGGAATTGCTAAATGCCAATCAAGACATATTTGAAGGGAAGGTTTCAAAGATCATTTTTTAAAAAAGGTGAGAATGCAGAGGGCTTTGGAGTAAATCTGAAAGAAAAATATTAATGATCATGATTACAATGAAGTGAGTAAAAAATCAAAAATAAGTTGTCAACTGTATCACAGTAACAGAAATAGATGAATTCAGGTACTTCTAAAATAGTCTGAAAGATCAATGCTGATCCAACAATATTTAAAACTTCCTGTTCTCTAGCTATATTATTTTCCTCTATTTGCCTTTGTAAAGCGTGCCCATCACTGATACCGCAGAATTCAATTCAAAAATGGAAAGCAATCTCAATTAAACAATTGATAAATTAACTTAATACTCACAAATTGAATCGCTTGGGCCTCATAAACTAATATTGTCGTGTTTCTGCTGGCAGAAGCAATGAAGGGTGGAGTGAAATGAAATACAAATTCATGCTTAAGGAATACTAAGTTACTTCTGGGGGAAGAAATTTTAAAATGGCGTGAAGTTATTTTTGGCTCCAGTTTCAGCATCTCCAGTCCACATGGACACTCTCTTGCCTGGGAGGAAATCAACACTGTTATAAATTGTGGAATCAAAAAAAACAAACATGATCAAGATGACTGCTGGGGAACATTTAACAATGTGCAAAGGACTGCCAAAGCCAAAATTGTCTTTAATAAACCATAAACCATGAAGCTACGGGAGGGCATTATAGGTTCAAAGAATGTTGGTCATTGTGAATGTGATTTAACATGGAGGCTATGAGTAGGGTTGGAAGAATCAATCTTCTGGTAAGCTTGTTCATTTAAAGTAATATGTATTAAAAAATGTATTGGCTGTGCTATAGAAAGAACTCTGTTGAGCAAAGGATATTATATGTAAACGATTTCACAGTACATCTGCACTCCAAGGTCCGAACATTTTTCATATGCAATATTTTGCACACTTTGTGAGGCTGCAAATTCATTTTAATGCTACAACACTCATGCTACTCAGTTCAAGAGTAGTTTCATTATTCTGCTGTTAATGCAGTATAATTGTGAAGTCTTAATGAAAAAAAGTTAAATCAAGAATAAAATGTCCATGATCTTACTTTGAGGAATATTAGAGTATGAACATTTATGTCAACTTTAACCCACACCAATGGGTGCAAACAGACTAGTAAGTGTTTGTTACTAGTGGTGGGACTACTACTACTGGTGATGGTGGAATAATTACCACCCTGTTTGCAATGTATGGTGATCTTGCCCATTTTATTTGGGGTAGTCAGTCCAGGATCTTCACCTGTATCAAATGGTGACGTATTTCGATATTTAAGTCATGGGCCTATTCTGCAGACAGAACACTAGTTGTGACTTTAACAGGAAAGAGTGGGCTTCCACTAAATGTCAGACCAATCCAGGAAACTGGGCAGTGCGGAAAACAAATAAACAATTGGAGCAATACTTCAATGGGACAACTCACAGGATTTTCTTTTGAACCTTTGGATCTAGCTAAAAACATTTCTGTCACATATAATGCTCTACTTTGCATTTGACAAATGTTGGCTCTTTTAAGCATTTGGCAGTGAATTGTATGTTATTTACATATCAATAATGATCATTTATTGCAGACATTGGATTTTGAACTGGTGGCATGTGGCTTTCTGATATGTGTCTATTAGATAATCAATGATTAACGTGTGTATATTTTTGGAGCCAAGATTTTTCCTAAACCCATGTAGGACAGGGAGTCCCTGTGGTGATTACAGGAGATGGTTCACATTGGGTGAGTTCTACAGCTGGACAAAGTAAACATTAATGAGCATTAGCTTGCTTTCAGTTGAAAAAGATCTGGATGTTTTGCATGCAGGAAAAACCCATACCTCAGAAAGCTTTTGTTTTTCAGTTAACAAAGGTCCTGGTTGGAGTCAGAAGTATGGAACAGTTTCTCTTGGAGGAAGGAGTTTGTTCAGAAAATTTAGGAAATAAGTCAACTCAGTGTAAAAGTTTTATTTTGAGAATTCCAGCTCATAACTATTTTGTTGGAACCCAGAAGGCATTATTAAAGCTGAAAAAGTCTAAAGCTCAGTCAATAATAAAGAATGAGTTTATCAAACTCTCAAGTTTGGGAATTGAGAAATAACTGGTAATTTAAATGTATAGATATCATAGGGCAAGCTCTGTCTAGTATTTAAGTACTGTAACATGGTGATATTGGGATAATGGGATTGTATATTACAGTTAATTCCAAAATCTTTCAAATTGTGTTGCCTAAAAAGCTTGGCTTATTCAAAGATCTGTTTGTGTCTTTTACATAACAAACTTTTGTGTAATTAGATTAGATTAGATTCCCTACAGTGTGGAAACAGGCCCTTCGGCCCAACAAGTCCACACCGCCACTTGAAGCATCCCACCCAGACCCATTCCCCTATAACCCACACTCCCCTGAACACTACAGGCAATTTAGCATGGCCAATCCACCTAGCCTGCACATCTTTGGACTGTGGGAGGAAACCGGAGCACCCGAAGGAAACCCATGCAGACACGGGGAGAATGTGCAAACTCCACACAGACAGTCACCCGAGGCAGGAATCGAACCCGGGTCCCTGGCGCTGTGAGGCTGCAGTGCTAACCACTGAGCCACCGTGCTGCCCCAAAATTATTAAAACCAATTCTGCATCATTATGTGCTTATGTTTCAGTAAAAGATCACCTCATCAAATTTAAGGAAAGGCCATCTTCAATCCAGATTTCAGCCTGGAATCTGACTTGTCAGCCAAAACCTTAGCTGGGCTCATAAGAATTGGGGCTCTTGCAGGATGTTGATTAGTAAGGGGCTCAAGGGTTACAGACAAAAGGCAGGAAAACGGGGTTGAGAAATACATCAGTGGGCCAAATGGCCTAATTCTGCTCCTATATCTTATGGTCTTGTGATTTTAATTCTCTAGATATGAGGTGGATCTGCATCTTTCTTTTTAAAGTAATATGTGTGTGAGGTGGTTCTGTATGTAAGATGACTACATTGTGCTGAAGTGTATTGTACAGAATTTGAAAATGGCAGCATTGAGTGTTTCTGTCAGTTTATCAGAAATGCTTGATATAACAAAGGAATATTTGAAATCTTTGATTAAAGCTGAACGAAGAGAATTAGCTTACCAGCTAAAGGTCAAAGTAAAAGTAGGTTCTTGATGGGATCAGATGTTTCAAGTGATTATCTAACATTTAAAAAAGAAACCTGCAATTTGAATGTCACAACAGGAATCAACTAAGATACGTTAGAAATGAGAAGATGTGAGTTAAGAGAAAAAACAATGAGGATAAAGGAAATGGAGGAAAAAGAAAAACAGAGAAAATTGGAAAGCAAGGAGACAGAAGAGCAGAGGCAGATGAAATTGTTTATAAACTTGAACTCCAAAGAGCGAGGGAAATTAGATTACATGAGTTAACAAAAGAAAGGTTTAGAGTAATGAAGGAAAGAGGAAGTAATATCTTGAATGATGACTCTGATTCCAAAGAAGGAATTGATTTGTCTGTCTTTGTTTGCCGTTTGTCAGAAGAACATATGTAAGATCTATGAAAACAATGGGTCAAATAGCTACTTGCAGCCTGTTTCTGAAATTAGTTCCCAACTGACTTTACTAAGGGATCTCGTAGGAGGATTAGGCCAGAATCTGAAGTGATAGTAATGCCTGTCTGCTAGACTATTTGACTTACTTGAACGTGGAAACAATAGCAATTAGCATGAACCTCCTCGCTCTGCATTTAAATTATTGGCCATCCTCATCCTCCGCTTCCTATCAATATAATCCTCTCTTCCTCCTCTCAGACTCATTTTGGACCTTGTGTTAGTGTCTCCATCAGCTGACTGTTCAGGATTGGTACACTGCCCCTCAGGGAACAATTGCAACCAAATCTGACATTTCCTTATTACGTGCATCCCTCGTGCATCCATTTCAAGCCAATGAACAACGGACACCATTGAGTTCATGCCAGAAGTCAGGCAGAACTTAACTTCTAGGCTAAAGTCACTGAACATTCAGATTCATTTTCACACTTTCTAAAACAATTTTCATTCATGCATAGCATGTAGGTACTGCTGACAGGGCCAGCATTTACTGACTATCTGTGCTTTAGAAGGTGGAGTGATTTTCTTGAACTGTTGCAATTATGTTGGGTAGGTGATCTGCAGTACCTTTGGTGGGTTCCAGAAGTTTTGACTAAGCAACAATAAAGGGATAATGGTATAGTTTCAAGTGAGGATGCTATTTGGAGGTCAAGTTGCAGGTAGTTGCATTCCCATGTGTGTTCATCAGTTTTGTGGAACTGCTTAACCAGTCTTGGCAAGTTGCTTCAATGTGTCTTGTGAATGGTGTATGCTGCAGAGGAGCTGTGTGCCAGTAGTGGAGGAAATGAACATCTCAATTGGTGGATGGTGTGGCAATTCATGGGCTACTTGATCCTGATTGTGTGGAACTTCTTAAGTGTTTGGAATAGGTTTCATTATCAAGTGGAGAGTACTGTATTACATTCAACAGGAAAAGATTTAAGCTTTGACCTTGCCAAATTATTTTAGTGTGAGAAATCAACAGCAGCAAGATGCGGCTTTTCATAGAAAATATTTGTTTACAAATACATCAATATCATTCCAGTTACTGGAGTCAGAGCAAACCATTGATGTGGTAGCCAAACACTACTGTTCCTGTCATATTAAAACCAAAAGAAAGATGGCACCTAAAATGGCATTTGATTATAATGTTTCCAAATGCTTAATAAGTCAGGTGGAGGAAGAGAGAAAGAAGCAAACGTTTTCCATGGCTGTCAGCTTCTGGGTTCCGTAATGTCTTCAATTTCAGAAAAGAATGTTTTTAGCAGATTTTGATGATGGAATTTACCAGAACGCTGACATTCTGCATCTTGAGAAATGGAATGCATCAAAAATACAAATTCTTTGTCTAGCCTGAAAGACTTCCAAAATCTTTTTTTGAGTGACATGCATTTTTGGAAAAAAAATTCATTGAATATGAACTGATGATAGCTCTTGCAGAAACAAGTGAAATACCTACCAACTAATGCTGACATTATAGAAAGCAATGAAACTTCCCACAAAGCCAAGCCCTGTTGCTTTTTCAGATACTGGCTTTTGCTGCTGCATCTGGCTAGTCTACATCAAGTAGTTTCAAGTTTTAAAATCTGCTAAATAAAAAGTCCACAATTTCAGGTAATTAAAATCCAGATCTCGTCAAACAGGAGAGCAAAAGCATCCATTTGCTTCTTTTCCTCACTATCAGACATGTCCTTAAACCTCTACCCACTGCCCTCTCCACCCTCAGCTTTGTCTATACAATTCACTTCCCTGCTTTCCCTGCCCTCTTGCCCAACAAGTCAAACCCATCTGCCTGATCTGTGCCTTTCTCAGTTACTCTCCTACTTTCCTTCGCGCTTTCTATCAACCCCCCAAATAGAAACCGAGACACTGAGGAACAGATTTGGAGACAAATTTTGGAAAGGTACTGAAGTTGTAGGGTTGTTGTTATGGGGGACTTCAACTTCCCTAATATAGACTGGCAACTCTGAAGTGCAAATAGTTGGAAGGAGCAGATTTTGTCAGGTGTGTCCAGGAAGGATTTGTGACCCAATAGTAGATAGGCCGACTAGAGGGGAGGTCATATTCGATTTGGTCCTTGGCAATGAACCAGGCCAGGTGTCAGATCTGTCAGTGGGAGGGCATTTCGTAATCACAACTCCCTGACCTTTACTATAGTCTTGGAGCGGGATAGGAGCAGACAGTATGGGAAAGTATTTAATTGGGGGAGGGGTATTACAATGGTATTAGGCAAGAATTGCAGAGCAGCAATTGGGATCAGATGTTCTCAGGGAAATGCACGACAGAAATGTAGGGGTTGTTTAGGGAACGATTACCACAAGTACTGGATAGGTTTGTCCTTCTGAGGCAAAGAAAGGATGGTAAGGTAAAGGAACGTTGTATGACAAGACATATGGGACATCTAGTCAAGAGTAAGAAGGAATCTTACTTAAGGTTGAGGAACAGGGCTCTAAACAGTTACAAGGTAGCCAGGAAGGAACTGAAGAATGGACTTAGGAGAGATAGAAAGGGTTATGACAAAATCTTGGCAGTTAGGATCAAGGAAAACCACAAGGCATTCTATGCTTATGTAAGGAACAAGAGGATGGCCAGAGTGAGGGTAGGGCCAATCAGGCTTAGTGGAGGGAACATGCACAGAGTCAGAGGAGGTAGGGGAGGTCCTTTACAAATACTTTGCTTCAGTATTCACCAGTGAGAGGGACCTTGATGTTTGTGAGGACAGCGTGAAACAGGCAGATATGCTCAAACAAGCTGATGTTAGGAAGGAGGACGTGCTAGACATTTTGAAAAACATGAGGATGGGTAAGTCCCCTGGGCCAGACAGGATACACCCAAGGTTGCTATGGGAAGTGAGGGAAGAGATTGCTGCCCCTTTGGCAATGGTCTTTGCCTCCTCACTGTCCACTGGAGTACCAAAAGATTGGAGTGTGGCAAATGTCAATCCCTTGTTCAAGAAAGGGAATAGAGATAATCCTGGAAATTATAGACTGGTCAGTCTTACTTTTGTGGTGGGCAAATTATTGGAGAGAATTCTGAGAGGTAATATTTATGATTATTTGGAAAAGTGTAGTTTGATTACAGTTGTTTGAGGATGTGACAAAACACATTGATGAAGATAAAACAGCGGATGTGGTGTATGTGGATTTTAGCAAGGCATTTGAAAAGGTTTCATATGGTAGGCTCATTCAGAAAGTAAGGAGGTATGGAATTTAAGGACATTTGGCCGTCTGGATATAAAACTGACTGTCCAGAGGGTGGTAGTAGATGCAAAGTATCCAGCCTGGAGCTCGGTGACCAGTGGTGTTCTGCAGGGATCTGTTCTGCGACCTCTGCTCTTCTGTTCTTTATAAATGACTTGCACGAGTGAATGGAAAGTTGGATTAGTAAGTTTGCCAATGACTCGAAGGTTGGCAGAGTTGTGGACAGCATGGAGGGCTGTTGTAGGTTGCAACAGGACATTGACAGGATGTCTAGTCGGCCTATCTACTATTGGGTCACAAATCCTTCCTGGACACACCTGACAAAATCTGCTCCTTCCAACTATTTGCACTTCAGAGTTGCCAGTCTATATTAGGGAAGTTGAAGTCCCCCATAACAACAGAGCTGGACAAAGAAGTGGCAGATGGAATTCAACCCAGAAAAATGTGAAGTGATTCATTTTGGAAGGTTGAATTTGAATGCAGAATACAGGGTTAATGGCAGGATTCTCAGTAGTGTGGAGGAACAGAGGGATCTTGGGTCCAGATCCATAGATCCCACAAAGTTGCAACCCAAGTTGATAGGGTGGCAAAGAAGGTGTATGGTGTGTTGGTTTTCGTTGGCAGGGGAATTGAGTTTAAGAGCTGCTGTAGCTCTATAAAACTCTGGTTAGACCACACTTGGAATAATGTGTTCAGTTCTGGTCGCCGCAATGTAGGAAAGATAGGGTGCACAGGAGATTTATCAGGATGCTGCCTGGACTGGAGGGCAGGTCTTATGAGGAAAGGTTAAGGGAGCTGGGGCTTTTTTCATTGGAGTGAAGAGGATGAGAGGTGACTTGATAGAGGTGTACAAGATGATGAAAGGCAAAGATAGAGTGGATAGTCAGAGATTTTTTCCCAAGGTGGAACTGACTATTACAAGGGGGCATAAATTTAAGGCGTTTGGAGGAAGGTATAGGGGAGATGTCAGATGTAAGTTCTTCACACAGAGAGCGGTGGGTGTGTGGAATGCGCAGCTGGCAATGGTAGTGGAGTCAGATACTTTACAGACTTATAGGCGACCCTTGGATAGCACATGGAGGATGGTAAAATGTAGGGTATGCAGGGTAGATTAATCTCAGTAGGATAATAGGTCAGTGCAACATGGTGGGCCGAAGGGCCTGTACTATACTGTACTGTTCTATGTTCTATGTTCAATATACCTATCTCAGCTGATTCTGTTTATGAGATCCAGCCCCCACTTTCTTGATCCCATTCCTATAAAACACCTGATTACCCGACTTTCCCTCCAGATTCCTATGTTATCTGACACTGTAAATATTCCTCACCATGGTATGGTCTCCTTTTCAAAGTTATCATCCTTGCTATCCCCACTTTCTTAAAAGAGCTTATCATATCCACCATGTACCACTGTCTCCTTTCCAAGTTTTCATGCTGGAATTAAAACAAGTCTCAACTGTCTATCAACAATTGTGGTGAAAAAAATCTGGTTCAGGAAAGGAAATTTGCTGTTTTGATCTAGTCTGGCCCATGTGAAACTTCAAACCCACAGCACTATTTTGACTGCCGTCTGAAATTGCATAACAAGCCGTTCAGTTCCAGGGCCATCTGGGTGCTGGCTTAGCCAACAACACGTAAATCCCATGAAATAGCTTTAAAAAAGTAATTCATCCATTACCCTGGCCCATTTTGACCTGCAGTGGTTCCTGGTGTTTCAGTACTTGGAATTTAAAATTCTCATCCTCCATTGCCATGTCTCTTAGAGTCATAAAGTCTTACAGCACAGAAGACACACCCTTCAGTCCAACATGCCAACCAGATATCCAAAATTAACCCAGTCCCATTTGCCAGCATTTGGCCCATATCATTCAAAACTCTTCCTACTCATATACCCATCCAGATGCCTTTTAAATGTAGTAATTGTAGCCGCCTCCACCACTCCCTCTGGCAGTTCATTCTGTACATGCACCACCCTTTGCATGAAAATGTTGCTCCTTAGGCCCCTTTTCAATTTTTCCCTTTCACTTTAAAGCTATGCCTTCTAGTTTTGCCCTCCCCTGTCCTGGGGAAAACACCGTACACATGCACTTCATGATTTTATGAACTTCTGTAAGGTCACCCCTCAGCCTCTGATGTTCAGTTGTAGCGTAGCACAGCAGAGCTTTCAGTCCAACTAGTCCATACTGACCGTAATCGAAAACTAAACTTGTCCCACCCGCTTGCACTTGGCCCATACCCTCTGAACATTTTTTAATCATGTACTTACCTGAATGTCTTTTAAATGTTGTAATTGTACCTGTATCCACCTCTGGAAGTCCACTCCACAATTGATTCCGTAAAGACATGAGTTGGAAACAGCTTTAACCGTGTTTTTGGTCATTCTTGAGATCACTGTCTTTGTGCTCCTTGATGTCTAGTTATTTATGAATTTATCTCTGTGTAAGGTCTTGAGACATTTTCTACGTAAAAGGCACTGGGGAGAAATTAGTTCATGCAGTGCTTTTTCTAGCAGTGTTACGTTGACTTATGTTGATTTCCCAGGAGCATACTCCCTTTTTTCCTGGAAGCATTGAACTAATTTATGCCCCACATGTACTAGTTCATGCCCCACTGTATAATGCAAAATTTTATTGTCTTATGTTTTAATTTAAATTTTAAAGGATTGTGTGACTCTAGCTATCATAAGTTGGCCAAGGGAAAAGTTTGAAATTATTTCTCAGCTGATACAGAAAATAATTTTCACTTCATTAACATTTTTGTAGACTTTTCTGCCTCCTCCAGAAAACAGAGGAATTGGAATGTGCTTTGGAAAAAACTATTACACTGTGACCAGTCTATAGAAAGATTGTGAAAAAAAAAGACTCAACATATTTCCAGAACTATTACTTTGTAAGGATATGCCATTTTTTAAAAAAGGGTGGATTAAATGGGTATTTCATTTGGTAAATTACAATTTAACAAAAATCATTTCAAGATAGTGTACATTTTTTGAAATACAGAAAAACAAAAACCCTTGGAAAGTTTCTAACTCCGCTTTCTCTCCACATTTGCTGGCAGACCTGCTGAGTTTTTCCAGCAATTTCTGTTTTTTTTTTGTTTATGATTTCCAGCATCTGCAATTCTTTGGCTTTTTGGTCAATGTTCTCAATTGAAAATCTATGCCTAGTCAGATTATTATTGTTTATTTATCACTTCCTTGAGAATAGATTCTAGCAACAATCTGCAGGAATTATTGCAGAATCTACCGAATTTTGGGAGATAATCACCAACACATCGATTGTCTCCAAAGCCATCACCTTCAACACTGGGATGTAGAATTCTGTGTCTCTGTACTTATCAACTTTCAGCCCCATTAATTTCTCCAGTATTGCCTTCTTAACAATATCAATTTTATTCTCTCTACTGCTTCTAATGGAATTATATCCTTGCTTGAGTAAGGAGATCAAAACGAGATACATAATGCGCCGGATGCACATTCATTAACATCCTGTACATGCATGCATAATTTTCCTACTTTTCCTTCAATTTTGCAATAAAATTTTTTTGCCTTCCTAATCACTTGTTAAATCTTCATTCAAACACTTTCCAATTCATGTAACAGGGCAGCCAGATCCCTTTGTCTGGTAGAGTTTTGCAGCTTCTTCCAATCCAAATAATGCACAGCTTTTCTATTCTTCTGTGAAGACAGAGAAGTTTACATGTACCCTCCCTCCCCATTATTTCAACTACTGAATTTTTGCCTACTCATGCAACCTGACTATATCATTTTGCAGACTCTGCACTTCCTCTGTGGGGTAACTATGCCTAAAACCTTGCTATCCACGTAACTCTTAGATTTGTGGGTGAACTGCTGTTCCTCCAGCCAATGCTTAAGCTCAGGAGCCAGGTGATCAACCTAGTGGCACTTCATACAGATGTGGTCATCCAGACTGCCAGGGCCATCTAAGATTTCTCACATTCTGCAGGTTGTGCAACACACAGTTTTGAGCTCCCATAACATGTCTTTTGTTATAAAAAAATTCTTACTCTAAATTTCAGCCAAGTAGAAAATAAATTAAAATAAATCGAAGGTCTGTGGGTGCTGAAGATCTGAAACAAAAACAGAAATTGCTGGAGAATGTCAGTGGGTCTCACAGCATCTGTGAAGAAAAAGCAGAGTTGAAGTTTTGAATCCAGTGATCCTTCTTCAGAACTGACAGTAGCTGGGCAAAGATAGTATTTATCTGAGTGAGAGGGGAATGGGGGCAGAGAAACGAGTGTTTAGGTTCAAATGGAGCTCAGAGAGATGGATGGTAAGTCAAGATAACAAAGTGTGAAGCTGGATGAACACAGCAGGCCAAGCAGCATCTCAGGAGCACAAAAGCTGACGTTTCGGGCCTAGACCCATCATCAGAGAGGGGGATGGGGTGAGGGTTCTGAAATAAATAGGGAGAGACGGGGAGGCGGATCGAAGATGGATAGAGAGAAGATAGGTGGAGCGTATAGGTGGGGAGGGGATAGGTCACTCCGGAGAGGACGGACAGGTCAAGGAGGCAGGATGAGGCTGGTAGGTAGGAAATGGAGGTGCGGCTTGAGGTGGGAGGAGGGGTGGGTGAAAGGAAGAACAGGTTAGGGAGGCGGGGACGAGCTGGGCTGGTTTAGTGATGCAGTGGAGGAGGGGACGAGCTGGGCTGGTTTTGGAATGCAGTGGGGGAGGGGGAGATTTTGAAGCAGTGAAGTCCACATTGATACTTTTGGGCTGCAGGATTCCCAAGTGGAATATGAGTTGCTGTTCCTGCAACCTTCAGGTGGCATCATTGTGGCACTGCAGGAGGCCCACGATGGACATGTCGTCTGAGGAATGGGAGGGGGAGTTAAAATGGTTTGCGACTGGGGGGTGCAGTTGTTTATTGCGGACCGAGCGGAGGTGTTCTGCAAAGTCGTCCCCAAGCCTCCGCTTGGTTTCCCCAATGTAGAGGAAGCCACACCGAGTACAGTGGATACAGTATGCTACATTGGGAGATGTGCAGGTGAACATCTGCTTGATATGGAAAGTCATCTTGGGGCCTGGGATAGGGGTGAGGGAGGAGGTGTGGGGGCGGGTGTAGCACTTCCTGCGGTTGCAGGGGAAGGTGCTGGGTGTGGTGGGGTTGGAGGGGAGTGTGGAGCAAACAAGGGAGTCACGGCGAGAGTGGTCTCCCTGGAAGGCAGACAAGGGTGGGGATGGAAAAATGTCTTGGGTGGTGGGGTCGGATTGTAGATGGCGGAAGTGTCGGAGAATGATGCGTTGTATCTGGATGTTGGTGGGGTGGTACGTGAGGACGAGGGGGATTCTCTTAGGGTGGTTATTGCAGGGGCGGGGTGTGAGGGATGTGTTGCAGGAAATGCGGGAGACATGGTCAAGGGTGTTCTCGACCACTGCAGGGAGGAATTTGCAGTCCTTGAAGAACTTGGACATCTGGGATGTGCTGGAATGGAATGCCTCATCCTGGGAGCAGATGCGGCGGAGGCGAAGGAATTGGGAATAGAGGATGGAATTTTTGCAGGAGGGTGAGTGGGAGGAGGTATATTCTAGGTAGCTGTGGGAGTCAGTGGGCTTGAAATGGACATCAGTTTCTAGCTGGTTGCCTGAGATGGAGACAGAGAGGTCCAGGAAGGTGAGGGATGTGTTGGAGATGGCCCAGGTGAACTTGAGTTTGGGGTGGAAGGTATTGGTGAAGTGGATGAACTGTTCAAGCTCCGCTGGGGAGCAAGAGGCGGCACCGATACAGTCATCGATGTAACAGAGGAAGAGGTGGGGTTTGGGGCCAGTGTAGGTGTGGAAGAGGGACTGTTCCACGTAACCTACAAAGAGGCAGGCATAGCTTGGGCCCATGCGTGTGCCCATGGCCACCCCCTTTGTCTGTAGGAAGTGGGAGGAATCGAAAGAGAAGTTGTTGTGGGTGAGGACGAGTTCGGCTAGGCGGATGAGGGTGTGAGTGGAGGAGGACTGGTCGGGCCTGTGGGACAGGAAGAAGCAGAGTGCCTTAAGGCCGTCTGTATGCGGAATGCAGGTGTATAGGAACTGGACGTCCATGGTGAAAATTAGGCGTTGGGGGGCAGGGAATTGGAAGTTCTGGAGGAGGTGGAAGGCGTGGGTGGTGTCACGGATGTAGGTAGGGAGTTCCTGGACCAAGGGGGAGAAAATGGAGTTTCGATAGGTGGAGATGAGTTTGGTGGGGCAGGAGCAGTCGACGACATCCAAGGAAGGAGATAAGCTGATAATGGGGACTGTGAGTAGGTGAATATAGGTTGTGCTGAAAAGTAATAAAGATTTCTTTTAAAAAGAAGCTATAATTCTTATGTTAACTTCCCTTAGTGCAGGTTTGAAGTGAACAAAAACAACTTCTCCAATACTAGCAATCAACTCACTGCTTTAAGCTGATATCTCTTTCGATAGCCTTTCTGAATTTTGACAATATTTCTGTTGGGAATTCACTGCTGCTCCAACTACTCTCGATGTGGGCTCCTGTTGGGAAGCTCCACTGCTGTCATTCACCCAGGTTCACTTGGCTCTTGTCCCACTTCAACTGACTTCAAGTCAGAGTAGACATGAGCACAAGGAAGAAGAGGAAGATGAAGGATGTAAATAAGTCTGCTGCCCAGAAGTGGAGAAAAACCATTGGTGTCCTGCCAGAGCACAAGTTGATCAGTAGGCTGGGATAGGCACAATGGCCACACTAATTCATCAATGTTTCCCTTCAGCCTTTGACAGATAATTCTGTACCCTAACTTTATCAGCACATACCTGAACTCCTCCATCATGTCACAAGCACATGGAGAATGGGGTCTTCATTACCAACATTTTCTCCACAGCACAGCACATGATGCCACAACTAATCCTGACCATCGTGAAACACATCCCTTGCCACCCACGCTGACCCCCACCTCATCCAGCGTTTAACGCCAGATTTCTTCTGGCATTAAGCAGTAAGTAAGAACATGCACATACGTTTGTTAGGCATTAGCAAGAATTACTCAAGGAAATCTGAATGACATGCTGCTTTGTATTCCCTCCACTTCAATGCGGTCCTCCCCTTGTGACTATGGAAGTGGTAGAGACAGTCTGTTTCCTTGTCTCTGCTCTCAGCATTGATGCCTCTAGGTACCCTTCTCATTTTGGAGATGTGGATCCTCACACAGACTGTTGTGGCTGCACCCTGGAGGGCCAGCCTCTACACTGGGCCTTGCTGGATGGATGATTCCTCAGATGTTAAGAGCCGACGAGACAAGGGGTGATGCTGGTGTCCACCAAGGAAAGACACTCTTATCTGTTCCTTTGACTGTGAAAACCATTTTCACGATGCTCCCGAAAGCCCAGTGAGACCATTGGCTGCAGTACGGCTGGCATCCACTCAAAGCATCTTTGCATCATCAGTGACACTAAGTGACCCAAGCTACAGAGTGTCTCACTTTTTGAATAAACACCAATGTACTGATACTGCATCCATCTGGACTGTGCTGCATATGGCTCTCCATGAGATTGGGCTGTTTCTCATTAGACAGTGGATGCGCATAAATCTCTGAGCCATGATGGAGCACATGCGTGGCATCGACTCCTTGATAGTCAGTTGCTGGCTCCAGAATGTCTGAAGTGCCTCTGCCATTTAGGAACATATTTATCAGGCATAAGACAATACAGCAGGAGTAGGCTAATCTATCATTGAGTCTGTTCTGCCATTCAATGGCATCACGGCTGATCTGAAAATTCTCGACTCCTTTTCTCCATCAACATTCTTCCCTGGACTGCCTTCAATGCCAGAATATCATTCCTTAGATAAGGAGACCAAAACTGTTTTTATATTCCATGCGTCATCAAAGGAGTATCTTGTATAGTTTCAGTAAGGGATCCCTATTTTCATACTCCATTCCCATTGATATAAAGGCCAATATTCCATTTACTTTCCTTATTATCCAATGAACGTGCATGTTAGCCTTTTATGATTTCTGCAAGAGGACTCCGAAATACCTCTGTTGTCCAACTTCCTACAGTCTTTCTCCATTCAAATAATGTTCGGTTCTTCTATTCTTTCTGCCAAAGTACATAAACTCACATTTTTCCACACTATGTTCCATCTACCAAGTCTTTGTCCATTCAGTTGACTTGTCTACATTCTTTTGCAGACTCTGTCTTACTCTTTCCATATGCCATTCAGTCTATTTTTGTGCCATCCACAAATTTGATAAAAGTCACTTCCTTCATCCAAGTCATCCACTTCTCTCATCCATTATTTTTGGTTACATTATTATATTTTATACATAAATAATCTATATCATTAATATCTGTAAACCAGTTGGGTTTAGGAATTTTTCATGTCGTTTTTGAGGTGAAGACATGTGCATTGGCTCCTAC
Source organism: Stegostoma tigrinum (assembly GCF_030684315.1). Taxonomy (NCBI): domain Eukaryota; kingdom Metazoa; phylum Chordata; class Chondrichthyes; order Orectolobiformes; family Stegostomatidae; genus Stegostoma; species Stegostoma tigrinum. The sequence continues at coordinate 41,896,794 of NC_081357.1, forward strand.
ATTTCCTCATTTGCTGTTACAACAGTGAACGGACTTCACAATTTCCTCCAACAGCAAAAACAGAAATTGCTGGTGAATCTTAACAGGTCTGGCAGTATCTCTGTGTAGAAAGCAGGGATAATATTTTGAATCTGATGACTCTTCATCAGAGGTCATCAAAATCTACTTGTTTGGTTATAAAATACTTTGGCACGTCTTTAATTTGAGATGGCACCATATAGATGCAGTCTTTTCTTGCGAAGGCCAGGAGGAGATAATTTTGAGATAAAGGGAACTGCAGGTGCTGGAGAATCCGAGATAACAAAGTGTGGAGCTGGATGAACACAGCAGGCCAAGCAGCATCTTTGGGGCACAAAAGCTGACTTTTCGGTCCTAGACCCTTCATCAGAATATCAGATAATTTTGGCTTTTGTTGTAGTACAAATGAGCTGTAGTAAATAGACAAACCTGCTCTCCATCTCTCATAATTCACTCACCATCTCTTTATAGTATCACAGAAAGCCAAAATTACTTTTCCTGTTCTAAACCCGACAGCTTGGTCCTTGGATTGCAGTCACACCATGTGTTAGAAATGAAACAAAAAAGAAACTACTTGTGCGATAATAAAATGTGAGGCTGGATGAACACAGCAGGCCAAGCAGCATCTCAGGAGCACAAAAGCTGACGTTTCGGGCCTAGACCCTTCATCAGAGAGGGGGATGGGGGGAGGGAACTGGAATAAATAGGGAGAGAGGGGGAGGCGGACCGAAGATGGAGAGTAAAGAAGATAGGTGGAGAGGGTGTAGGTGGGGAGGTAGGGAGGGGATAGGTCAGTCCAGGGAAGACGGACAGGTCAAGGAGGTGGGATGAGGTTAGTAGGTAGCTGGGGGTGCGGCTTGGGGTGGGAGGAAGGGATGGGTGAGAGGAAGAACCGGTTAGGGAGGCAGAGACAGGTTGGACTGGTTTTGGGATGCAGTGGGTGGGGGGGAAGAGCTGGGCTGGTTGTGTGGTGCAGTGGGGGGAGGGGATGAACTGGGCTGGTTGAGGGATGCAGTGGGGGAAGGGGAGATTTTGAAACTGGTGAAGTCCACATTGATACCATATGGCTGCAGGGTTCCCAGGCGGAATATGAGTTGCTGTTCCTGCAACCTTCGGGTGGCATCATTGTGGCAGTGCAGGAGGCCCATGATGGACATGTCATCAAGAGAATGGGAGGGGGAGTGGAAATGGTTTGCGACTGGGAGGTGCAGTTGTTTGTTGCGAACTGAGCGGAGGTGTTCTGCAAAGCGGTCCCCAAGCCTCTGCTTGGTTTCCCCAATGTAGAGAAAGCCGCACCGGGTACAGTGGATGCAGTATACCACATTGGCAGATGTGCAGGTGAACCTCTGCTTAATGTGGAATGTCATCTTGGGGCCTGGGATGGGGGTGAGGGAGGAGGTGTGGGGACAAGTGTAGCATTTCCTGCGGTTGCAGGGGAAGGTGCCGGGTGTGGTGGGGTTGGAGGGCAGTGTGGAGCGAACAAGGGAGTCACGGAGAGAGTGGTCTCTCCGGAAAGCAGACAGGGGTGGGGATGGAAAAATGTCTTGGGTGGTGGGGTCGGATTGTAAATGGCGGAAGTGTCGGAGGATAATGCGTTGTATCCGGAGGTTGGTAGGGTGGTGTGTGAGAACGAGGGAGATCCTCTTGGGGCGGTTGTGGCGGGGGCGGGGTGTGAGGGATGTGTCGCGGGAAATGCGGGAGACGCGGTCAAGGGCGTTCTCAATCCAGTTTATTCCAGTTCCCTCCCCCCATCCCCCTCTCTGATGAAGGGTCTAGGCCCGAAACGTCAGCTTTTGTGCTCCTGAGATGCTGCTTGGCCTGCTGTGTTCATCCAGCCTCACATTTTATTATCTTGGAATCTCCAGCATCTGCAGTTCCCATTATCTAAGAAACTACTTGTGCGTAAGCTTTAGCATTTGCAATTGAACTGCAATTGAAGCAGCTTCTGAAATTAGCCAACTGCAATGTAAATGGGGGCTTCTGCCATACAGAAAGAAGAAAAGTCAACAGCAGAGATTTCAGGAGGAAAGTTACAAATGTGATGGAAGTTTAAAGATTTCTGAAGTGAAGTGGTTAAACAAAAGGAACCTACTGTGCCTCATTACTCCAAATAATAAATAACAAACGTTTGCATAATGTTACGCTTGACATGAACTGCCTCAGTGGCTTTCTAATTGCTACACCAGGCTACCAGGGGAGGAACAAAGGAAAAATTTAGCACATCGTAAATTCTTCTGCAGTCCTGCTGAGTTTGTTAAGAGCTGCTGGAGTTCATATTACACTTTTACTACTATCGTCTTGCACAAATTTCAACTTCAGTCATGGAGGTAGGCAAATTACTTGTTTAACCATTTGTGAAACTGCTTAGCTGCTAGATGGTAATTCCATTTTAAAACACATTTACATTGGAAGAATGAAGCTCGAGATTATTGAGGAATTTTACATTTTACTGTAACCTCGCAGAAATGGAGTAGAGTTTCCACGTTGGGCACAACTAGCAACCTTAGTATGAATTGTGCTCATAAATTGTTCTAGATTTCTGAAGTTCTTTTTTGCTCAAGCTTCTGCTCAAATTTACTTCCATATTCCTAAATATAAAGTATTCCATGAACCAGTTTTACTGAGCAGGTTTTAGAAGATTTTTTTATTGCATCAAAATACGCGTCAATGAACTTAAGAAAAGTAACTTGGTGCAATTTTATCAGTAAAGATAGAAGTGGATTTCTCACAAAATAAATGGAGTGTGACTGTGTGGTGGTTCCACACATGGGGAATGGGCTGGAAAGGTTGCAGACTGTTTTCCTTCAAGAAGAAACATTTGAGCGGCAAGTTGACGTAGAAATATAAAATCATGAGGTGTCTGGACAGAGCAAACAAGGAGAAATATTTCCCATTGGCAGGAGGATTGAGAATGAGAGGACACAGATTTAAGATAATTGGAAAGGAAGCAATGACAATTTAATGGAAAACTTCATCCAGAGAGTAACCAGGATCTGGAATGTATAGTCTGAGAGTATGGTGAAGACAGCTTCAATCAAAGTTTGTCAGAAAAATTTTGATTAATATCTGGAAAAGAAGAATGTGCAGGACTGTGGGGAGAAAATTGGATGGTTGCACCAGATAAATTAGTTAAACATGATTTCTTTTTCACAAAACCATATTCACTCTGCCACTTTACCTGGACTTCTCTATGCACCCTGTCTTTAATAATAGTTTCTAACATTTTTCATATGACAGAACTTAAGCTAATTGACCCTCCCTCCTTTATTTTAGTGAAGGAGTTATATTTACTATTTTCCAGTTTACGGGAACATTCCATGAATCAAAGTAGCTTTGGAAAATACAAACCATGACAGCAACTACCTTTTAAGAGTCTGGGATGAAGTTGGTGTTAGTGCAATGGGCTGAATGGCTTGCTTCTGTACCTTAGCAATTCTGTGATTCTGTGAAAGCTAACAAGATGTGAACACTTTTCATCCCCTAGCGGCAACAATTTGTGTAGCACTTCCTTTAATTTTCTTGAGATTATTTTTATTCCTTTAGGGCATTTGGGCATTTCTGTCTGGGCCAGCATTTAATGCCCAACCTTAACTAAGCTGGAAAAGATGTCGGTAACTTGTCTTTGAGAGATGCTGCCATCCTTTTGCCATAGGGACACCTACAATGTTAGTTAGAGGATTTCAGCATTTTGATAGAGTGACACTGAATGAATGGCAATGTATTTCCTGGTAACTCCAAGAGGACCTTACAGGGGGTGGTGTTCTCATTCCTCATCTGCTGTCCTCATCCTTCTAGAGAAGAGTAGTTATATGTTTGGGAGGCACTGTCTAAGAATTCATGGTGAATTTCTGCAGTGCATCTTATAGATAGTACACAATGCTGCTAGAGTAGCAGTGATGATTTTCTGATTTACTGTTATTTCTCTTAATCTCCACCTTAAAAGGAGAATTCTTTTTCATAAATTGTGCCCGAGTATCATTCACAATAAGAAGCATCCCCTATCTAGTCCCCCTCAGGATCGTGACTGGTTCAATAAGATCTCCTCTCATTGCAGTAGGTGCAGGCTCAACATATTTTCATTATTGAACACTTCATCCCAGGAACGAATCAAATGAACAAAGCCTGAACTGCTTCTAATGAAATTCTACCTTTATTCCAAATAAGGAGAATAAAACTATACACAATTTAAGATGCGGTCTTTCAGCTGCAATAAAACTCTGACTTTTAAATTTTATTCCATTTGCAGTAAATGCTAACATCTATTTATTTTCCCAAGTTAATAGCAAGATGGCAGCAGATTAAGATGCTCCAGCCGGAACTCCTCTACTCCAGCTGTTCTTTTTCTTTTATGCCTCTCTTTATTCCTGCTTTTCTGCATTCCTTTTTCTAGTTTTAGTTGAACTTACCCAGTCAGGAATGGAGAGGCTGGCGAGCACCGAAGGTGATTCCTGCAGCGGAGCAGGGAAGCAGTCCCAGAACGGAGCCCGGCCCAGGGAAGCTGTCCTGGAGCAGAGGCTGGAGCGGGGAAGCAGTCCCAGAGTGAAGCCCAGCCCTGGGAAGCAGTCCCGGAGCGGAGGATGGAGCGGGGAAGCAGATCCGGAGTGAAGGATGGAGCAGGGAAGCAGTCCTGGGAAAGAGGCCAGCATGGGGAAGCAGTCCCGGAGAATACCTATCTTGGAGCAGCTGAGAGGCAATGCTGAGCGGATTGGAGGTTTGGAGTGGAGCGAGGATAATTGTTGGACTGGGATCTGGCGCAGGCAGTCAGACCATGTGTGCAAGTCCCTACGTTCAGCTACTGCAATGTAACATTTATTTGCAACTTGTTTATCTGACTGTAATGTTCGTCCTCTTAACAATATCAAATTTCTAACTTATACAATGACTGTAAAGTAACTATGTTTCTGTTTTATTCCTTTCTTTGTATCCAAGATCTGTACCTGAGTACTTCGTACCTAAGATGGTGCCTTAAGAGCTTTTCACCGTACTCCTGTACTTTCTGTACTTGAGTACACGTGACAATAAAGGATATTCTAATTATAGTGACTGACCATACCTGCGCATTAACTGTTTATAATTAAAAACCAGTCCACCTACATTTGTCTGAACCTCAGTGTTCAGCATTTCCTCGCAACTTACACCGTTGTTTTTTTTCTTCCAGTAAAAGTGGGTGTGTTCATATATAATCCCACATTATGCTCCATCTACAAACTTTTTGCTGCTCTCTGAACTTGGTAACTGACTTTCCAACCTGTCTTGGTGTCATCAGGAAATTTACTCACCATGCATTCAGTCTCTTTGTTCAAGTCATTGATACAGATTGGAAATAGTTGAGGTGTGAACACTGATCCCACTGGCACTCCACTTGTTACAGTCTGCAGTCCTAAAAGTGACTCAATTGCGTCCACGGTCTTTTGCTTGGTAGCTACTCAATCCTCTATCCAGGCTAACATATTATCCCTACATAGATAACTAAGTGTGGAGCTGGATGAACACAGCAGGCCAGGCAGCATCTCAGGAGCGCAAAAGCTGACGTTTCAGGCCTAGACCCTTCATCAGAAAAGGGGGATGGGGAGAGGATTCTGAAATAAATAGGGAGAGAGGGAGAGGCGGATCAAAGATGGATAGAGGAGAAGATAGGTGGACAGGGCTCTGCCTCCCTAACCTGTTCTTCCTCTCACTTATCCCCTCTGCCAAACTCAAGCTGCACCTCCATTTCCTATCTACTAACCTCACCCCGCCCCCTTGACCTGCCCATCCCCCCCGGACTGACCTATTCCCTCCCTACCTCCCCACCTACACTCACTTCTACTGGCTCCATCCCCGCCCCTTTAACTTGTCAGTCTCCTCTCCACCTATCTTCTCCTCTATCCATCTTTGATCCGCCTCCACCTCTCTCCTTATTTATTTCAGAATCCTCTCCCCCTCCCTCTTTTCTGATTTTATTTGCAAAGCTCCTGCAATAACAGTCCACTAAATATGTAAATGTAAAAACAAATGTAAGCAAAAAGGACTCCTTGTTTGCTGGATGTTGACTAGGAGGTCGGAGGGTTTGGAAGATACTTCAATGGGAAAGCCTGCTCAGCAATGGAAGCAATGACACTCAGCGGACAAGTTAGGGAGCAGGTCTTCTATTTCATTCTCATCTAAAACAGGAATTGCTGGAAAAGCTCAGCAGGTCTGGCAACATCTGTGAAGAGAAATCAGAGTTAACATTTCGGGTTGAGTGACCCTTCCTCAGAACTCAGTGTCTATGGCATTTCACCAAGAAGGTGTGATTGAACAGTACCATTTCCTGCCAATTCACCTGCAGCAACGCAGAAGTGTGAAGATGGTGCTGCCAACAGTTGTCAAGATCACCATGGCTCTACTATGCTATTCCCATTGATCCTACCAGGTGGGAATGGATGGCATTAGTTCAGCTTCCATTGCTGTTATCATGGAGATGATGCAGACTAAGTGAAACCAAAAAGGTTTGCCCTTCATTAGTACGTTAGATTGCAAATATGAAAAATCTGCTTCGTACAATATCTGTTACCATACAAGAAAAGGTTAACCTCTGGCTTTTGAAAATAAAATTTTGACTATCTTTTTTACAATGTCCTCTTAAAAAGGTAACAATACTTCAAACTTTGTTTCAGGATATGCTTTTCCGTTTAATGAGTGAGCATTGGAATGTTGTTGCAACTACACGGTTTCTCATTGTGTAACAGAACCTTCCAGTGTAAAGCGTCTGTCCACTCCCTTTGCATACAACTTCTTCTCTAACTGCCTCCTACAGCTCACTTAAGGAACGCAGATAAAGGAAAAAAACCATAAAATAGCATGCCAAGTATGCTCACGTCAAAGTCATGAAATGTAGCTTTTCAGCTGCAGAGCAGAGTATGAACAATATCTTATCTGCCCACATTTAACATTAAAGTTAGTGTGGAGAAATTTATTGCATTGTTACTGAATTGTGTATATCTATTTGTCAGTACTGGAGATACAAATAGATTAATGTGTAGGGAACTGATGAACTAACTTCCACTAACATGCTGTTTCTTTTATAGTTGGGGAAATGAAAATTCCTGGAGCAGGGGACCCCAACTTTGACAAGATTGGCCTTGTAAGGCATAAGAAGTAGCCCAAATGGGGGCTCTCAATGCGAGTAGAGATTCTGCACAACTGGACTCCTGTCATTTTTATACTGTTGGTGCTGTTGATTTCTGTTGGAGTTGTGGCAAGCTTTTGGAGCAACTGTTGAGTGAATTCAGGACCATTTTCAGTATTACATTGATCGGGGATGTGAGTATCACGACAGGAATCTTGTTCATCTGAAACGATTGCCCATTTTCAAAAGAAATAAAGGCATCAAATGGTATTGCCATGAAAGTACAACATGGTGGAGCACTTTTTTCACTTGAGCACATTAGTCCCAAAATTAGGACAAGAAAGGTTGCGTCTTTTAAATCACAGCATTCAGTTCTTTTGAATGATATTTAAATTGCTAGCAACTCTAAGAAGAGATGGACAATATGCCTTCAAAAAATACATACATTTTGTTTTTTTACTGTGTTTACTGGAGCACAGTAAAGACATGTGTACTCAAATCTGTGCCTTGTGCAGAAAAAGGAGTTTTGATCTGTTTTTCTTTAAAGGTGAATCCCACATGTTCAAATAATGTGGTCCATAAATTTAGACAGTCATAGTTAGGTTTTGACAGTTTGGCACTCTTGCTGTAAGTCACAAAGCTCCACATTCTATTCCCATTCAGGATTTGATCACAATATTCACGACTAATAGTCGTTCAGTGCAACCCAGAGGAATACTGCACTATTGAAGATGGTATATTTTAAATGAGATATTACACCATGTTTCAGTAGATGTTAAAGATCATGCATCGCTGAAGAAGATCAGGGGAGTTATCCTTGGTATGCTGGTCAGCATTTTATCACTCAATCAAAAAAAAATCAAAGTATCTGGTCATAACCCCGTTGCAGTGTGTGGAAGTTTTCTGTGTATAAACTGGCTTCTGTGATTACTACAATGTAACAGTGGCTCCATTTCAAAAATACTTTGTTGGTTGTTTTAGACATTTGGGTCTTTGTGAAATGTACGATACTAATTATTCATTATTTTTCTGTTCCTTACACTTTTGGCTCTAATTTTATTTCATAATCTTTTTTGAGACTTAACATTGGGAGCAGAGACATGAAAAATTACCATTTCCCTATTAAATCACAGATATCTTATAGTTGAGTTGGAAAGTGAATGTACTCAATAAACAAATTACTGTTGGTTCCATTGGTATACTTTAAAAGCTCATTATAGCAGTAAGCTTTTAAGGTCAGGTCAGATAGGGGTCTTCACATGTTTACCAGGGAAATACATTAAAAGAATGGAGATTGGGATGCTTTCCTTTTTAAGTGCTACGTTCAAAGAGAGCATTAATTTCTTAAACCGAATAGTGGCCAGTCATCACAAATTCACTGTAGCGAGGTGCTCTCGCAGTCTGACATTGTTATTGGTGATTAGAAGCTTCTGAAAGACAAAGACTACCTCAAAATTGAATGACCTACTTCCTGCTTAGATACACACAGTAAAATTAACAACAACTTGATAACTACTATGCATGATGTCATATACTGAACAAATGAGCTGGATAATCTCCATGTGGTATAGCAACCAAAAAAAAATCAAAAAGGAAACAATAGAACTTACTTCTGTGGCTTTGATGATCCTTCCAATGGTGTACAAGTGTGTAAGGACAATGCATAGTATACTGGTGTGTTTTGTTTTAAAGGATTCACCAAAGTGCTTAAAAAGTGCTGGGTTGGCTCTGACAATCAGGTTACATTCAGTGTGTACAGGTTTCACAGTTTGTTTCAGCATTACCCAATGTAAGCTTCCTTGAATGAAAATTAGTGCCGACAGTGATTGCTTCAGTAGTTTGTCTTTGATTCAGACTTATTCCACAAATTAATTCTTGTTCTCAAGCCACAGTGGACTCACTGGAACTGGTAAACAGTAAGAAACCATTTACAGCAATTGGATTTTTGGAGTGGTGCAGAGCAGCAGATTGCCATCGGGCTACTATAAATGGCTGATGTGAATCTCCTGCTGATTTCAACTGTCAAGAGTCAATGCATCCATTAGGCAGGTCATTTAATACCTCCCAGTGAATGAGTTGCCTTGGTTCAGACTTCAGTTTAAACCTTGGGGATTGTATTGAGTTCAAGACACCCTGACCTGAACCAACAATGATGAAAGTACAACCGAAGCTTGAGAGACCACAGTGACAGACAGCAAGGGAAATGGGAATGGAAAATATCACACTGGTGCAGTAATGGGTGCTCTGCTGAGGTTAAGGCTGAATTCAAGTAATGTAGGGGAGCCCTGTATTACATCTGTTTTGTATTTTGGCTATGTAATAAATAATCTAAGATGTTTGATTACATCACTGGAGAAACATATCCCATTCCCCAGCACTGATTTTGACAATCATACACAAACAAAACCTTTGTCATCTACCTAAGAAATAAACATATTTTGTGATTGTTATAGACCAATAACATTTCCATTAACTTTCAAATTTTACATCTGCTAACAAGGAAGGGTGGCTCACAAGATGTAGACACACTTTTGAAGGAAAAGGGCAAGGGTCATTTTGTGTTGCTATCCTACTGCATTGGTTACACTCCCTTGACAACTTTCCTAACATTTAGAGCAGAGCATGTGCAAAATTATTGTGAGGAACTTAGTTCCCACCAGCTGCAGTGCTGCAAATATACATATTAACTTGATATTTCAGTGGATAATTGTTTGGAGATGTAGAAGTTAGATTGATTGGGACCTGAATATTGAAGATGGCAAGAGATTTGGAAAGATAGGGAGCTAGGAAAAGGTGAAGGAATGGCTTTGTTAATTAATCACAGTATTGATACTGTAGAGAGGATGTTCTAAATTCAGAAAATTAGGATTTGGAAGGACTTTGAGTGGAGATGAGAAAAGAAAAATACAAGAATTTCCTTATGGAGGTGATGTAAAGGCCTCCTAACAGCAACCACATGGCAGAATGGCAGAAAAAACATAATGAGAGCTTGTCAGAATTCACAATAATTACGGGAGATTTTAACTCGCTTACAAGCTGGGAAATTGAGATAGGCAAAGATAGAAGAAGAACTCAAAGTATGTTTTTAGGATGGATTTTCAGAACAACACCACCCGATGTCAACCACAAAGCAGTCTATACTAGGCTTTGTATTGCGACTAATGACTTCGTATTGAAGGCAAAACATGCTGGAGATCACTGTGAGTCAGGCAGCATCCATGAAGAGAAAGCAAGCTAACATTTGGAGTCTAGATAATTCTTCATCAGAGTTTTTGGGAAGTATGGGGGTTGGGGCAGCATTTAGCAATAATTACGGGGGTGTGAAGTCCTGGGGGAATAAATGACATTGAAAGTGCAGATTAAGTGATTAGAATGTGAGAATGGCAGGACAATGGCGTGTCTAACTGTTAGTCTAGAAAGGACAGACAGCCCCACTGGAGAGGGGGAGTGGAGACAGACCATGGTGACGGAGAATGTAACAAGCAAAGCTGAAAGAAAGGGAAGGAATGGGAGTTGGTTCACAGACTTTCAGTACAGATTCCAGCATCTGCTGTATTTTTCGACTACATTGTATTAAAGGAATCCAGGTACAGATATTTCTGTTATAGTGCAGTTTAGTTAACCCAAATTGGCTATAATGTGATTGATGAATAGTGGATGCTGTTTGGATAATGTGACTTATCTACTGTACAGTATTGAGATTTTCTATAGCGATTTCCCTCTAATGTGATTTTCTGAGGTGATTTTCTATAGTGCAAGGTTGTACAAGAATGCAACTATTATGTTATAGGAGAACTATCTGTATCAATGATCATAATTTGATTGAATTTTACATTCAGTTTGAGGAAGTAAATAGTGGGTCTAGGACTTTTAGGCTGAAACAAAGGCAAATTAAGACTATGAAAGCAGCATGAGCTAGAAGTGTGTAGGCCCGAAACATCAGCCTTCCTGCTCCTCTGATACTGCTTGGCCTGCTGTGTTCACCCAGCCCTACACCTTATTATCATAAGAGATAGGCTGCTGGATATTAGTGACAGACGTTTGAGGGGATATTTCAGTATGCACTCAAGAGATACATTCCCCAGGAAAGAAAAAATCCAAGGGAAGAACCCACTGTTGGTGGTTAACTAGAAATATAGAATGCAATGTAAAAGTGTAAATGTAAATGTGAAAATGGTTAACTCAGAAAGATAGAATCAAATTTAAATACAAAGCTGATAACTGCGCAAAGATGGATGCCAGGTCAGCTTGGAGAGAATAGTTTAAAAAAAGAAACAAAGATTGACTCAAAGATGAAAAGGAAGGAAAAAATTGGAACAAGAAAGAAATGTAGCCAGAAGTACAAAGAAGGATACCGAGAGTTATTATAGACATTTAAACAGGAGAAGAGGGAATAAAGTTAATAACATAAAACACATCAAATTCTGAGTCGGAGCTGTAGAAAGTGAGTCTTGGAATTAATAATGGAGAATAAGGAAATGGCAGATGGACTGAATATATATTTTATATTTCACTGTAATGGACACAAATAATATGCCAGAAATAGCTGCAAATCTGGAAATGGAAGAAAGAGAGGAACTCAAGAAAATTACAATCACCAGGCATGTGGTGCTGAGCAAGTTGTTGGATCAATGAGCTAAGAAGTCCTGAGTTTTGATGGACTTCTCCCTAGAGTCTGAAAAGAAGTGGATAGTGAGATAGTTGACATATTGGTTTTAACATTGTAAAATATCCTACATTCAGTAAAGAACTATTAGAATGGAAAATAGCACTTATAACTACTTTATTCAACAGGCAAGGAAGATCGAAAACAGGAAGGTATGCGCTAGTATGCTTAACATTTGTCATAGGGAAGATACAGGGAAGATATTGGAACATAGTATTAAGTAGGCTCTAGCCAGGTACTTAGAAAAATTCAAGGCAATCAAACATGTTAACTGGTTTTGTGAAACAGAAATATTCAAGTAGTTTATAAAATGTGAGGCTGGATGAACACAGCAGGCCCAGCAGCATCTCAGGAGATTCTCCAGCATCTGCAGTTCCCATTATCACTATTCAAGTAGTTTATTGGAATTCTTTGAGGAAGCAATATGCCCAATGGATAAAGGAGAACTGCACTGTACTTTAATTTCCAGAAGACGTCTGATAAGACGCTACCTTGAAAAAAATTATTGCAGAAAATAATTGTAGGAGTTAACATATCAATATGGATAGACAATTGCCAGCTAAAAGGACATACTGGGTAGGTATAGCTGGAGAATTTTCTAGTTGGCGAGATATAAGGAGTGGTGTGTCCCAGTGTTTAGTTCTGGAGCTTCAATGTTTTAAATTTATAGAAGTCATTTGCATGAAAAGACCAAAGGTATAGCTATTAGATTGATGATGATGCAAAGATAGACAGGAAAGTAAGTTGTGAAAGAAATATAATGAGGCCACGAAGGGATATTTTAAGTGAATAGGTAAAGATCTGCCAAATGGACTATAATGTGGGAAGAAGTGAAATTATCCAACTTTGCAGGGAAAATAAAAACGAATCACATGGTCTAAAATTGCAGAAGTTCAGAATGCTGAGGGATTTGGGTGTTCCTGGTGCATGAGTCACAAATAGTTCATAATCAGGCATGGGGAGATTGTAGGAACTGTCGATGCTGGAGTCTGAGATAACAAGGTGTAGAGCTGGATGAACACAATGGGCCAAGTAGCATCAGAGGAGCAGGAAGCTGACATTTCAGGTCTGGACTCTTCTTCAGACCCTTCATCCAGCTCTGCACCTTGTTTTCATAATTAGGCATAGTAGGTAATTAGAAAAACTAATAGAATGTTATTGTTTACTATGAGGGAATGGAAAACAAAAGTGGGGAGGATGAGTTTTGGTTTACAGGGTATTGTTCGCTCAGACAATTCTGTGAAGAAACAAATGCAGGTAACTCTGACATTTAGCGCAAATTTTATTGTCTCAAGGGCTTGGATACAGTATTGCAAGAATGTCAAAGGCCTCTCATGAGATGTCATAGTCAGTGAATTAGTTGCTGAATGTCACATTCTGCTAATGGAACCAGCAGCTTCACTGCTGAATTTACCATTCCTGCTTCACAGACCTAAAAACAATCGCTATCAGTTATGACTCATATCTCACATCTGTAGCTCTGCCTCATCCTTACTCACCAAGTATTGCTGCAAGCCCCTCCTACTCACTGAGTAGTTTTGGTCTGATTTCATTTGATTTGATTTATTATTGTCACATGTACTTAGGTACAGTGAAATGTTTGTTTTGTGTGCAGTTCGGGCAGATCATAGCATACAAAGTGCATAATGTTAAGAGAACAGAGCAGGGATTACAATGTTACAGCTGCAGAGAAGGTGCACACAAAGCAAGATCAACATTAGATTTGAAGTGTGAAGGTTCATTAGAAGTCTAATCACAGCAAGGAAAAAACTGTTCTTGAATCTGCTGGTAAGCATGTTTAAACTTTTGTACCTTCTGCCTGATGGAAGAGGTTAGAAGAGATTATAACTGGGGTCTGAGGGGTCTTTGATGATTTTGGCTGCCTTTCTGAGGCAGTGAGAAGTGCAAATGAAGTCAATGGGTGGAAAGATGGCTTCTGTGATGGACTGGGCTGTGTTCACAACTCTCTGTAGTTTCTTATGGTCCTGAGCGGACCAGTTGCCATACCAAGCCGTCTCTGATGCATCTCTAAAAGTTGATAAGAGTGGTAATGGACATGCCAAATTTCCTTAGACTCCTGAGGAAGTCGAGCCATTGCTGTGCCATCTTGATTATCGCATTAACATGGGAGATCCAGGACAGATTGTTCATTGGTGATCATCACTTCCAGGAACTTGACACTGTTGACAATCTCCACCTCAGCTCCATTGAAGTAGTTAGGAGCCTGCCCTCCACTCTGTTTCCTGAAGTCAGTGATCAGCTCTTTAGTTTTGTTGACATTGAGGGAGAGATTGTTATCCTTACATCACGTTACCAAGCACTCTATTTCTTTCCTGTATTCTGTCTTGCCACTGTTTGAGATCTGGACTACAACTGTGGTGTCGTCAGTGAATTTTTAGATGGAGTTAGGATGATGGCCACACAGCCATGAGTACATGGGGAGTGCAGTAAGAGGCTGGGCACGCAGCTTTGCAGGGTGCTGATGTTGAGGATTGTTTTGGATGATTGCTGTCTGTCTCATCCTTACGCACTGAGCATTGCTGCAAGCCTCATACCCACACTTCCTAGCTTTCATGCTGCCATTAGCTATTCAACCATGGCCATAAGACACAAGCACGTTGCACCCTACTCATTGACACACTCCTCTCACTTGCAGCACAAACAACTCGAGGCAGCATCACCCAACTCGAGGAAAACAGGCCAAGCTACACTCCTTTAACTTCATGGGACCGTGTCCCATGACCAAGGCCATACCCAGCAACAGAAGTCAGAAAAGATACCAAGCTGTCTTCTCATTCCAAATCCTGCTTTGCATTTTCCACATTCCCTTCTCGCTGACCCTCTCTTGATTTACAAGCTACATAAGTTATAAGTGAGCACCACTTGCCTTCCAGACCCCTTACCGCCACACGACAATGTTTCCCCTGTGATATTCTCCTTTCAGATATCCAAGAACTGACACTGGGTTCAGCAGTGGTGAAAGATTAGGTCATGAAAGAGCAGGAAAAGAGTTGTGAAGGAAACACATAATCAGCCATATTCACTCCTGCAGTCACCAACTCTGACTCTGGTACCTCACAAAGTTTAGAGGGTGGCTTAAAGATAGAATTTATAACTAGTGAGACAACAGGTGTGAGTCATCTTCAGCGAAGGTAAGAGTAAAAGGAACAAGGTGTCGTTATGAAATGTTGCCCACAAGTTCTCCTGCAAGAATCTCAGATGAGGACTTTGAAATGTTGGCTGGATGAGGATTGATGGATGTGAATGATGACATTCTTGGTATGGTGAGAAGCCTGACAGCGAGCCTGGAGAAAATGTTAAGAAGGCTAGAAGAGTCCAATATCAACATACAACGATTATATACCTCCATAGTAATAGACCGCTGCTGTGCAAGTGAATGAAGTAGAACAGGTTGTCTAATGCAGTCAACTTATCCCTGATTGTGGTTGAAAATGGCGGCATTGATGTGAAATCGTCATTCTCCATTGACTGGAATTACTACCTGCTTATTATGTATCTATTACACCTTCACTAACCTGATACTGAGTGTGACAGCACGAGAAATATTTGCAATGTTATGCCATGAAGCATAAAATCACACGACCTCTAAATCCACACGTCTTCCCTTCAGAAGTGGGCTAGGAGCTGGGATGTAAAATTGAATGATACACCAGGAGCTATTTGCTGCCATTGATATTTTGTTGGCAGTGAGGGAGACATTGGCCGGTCAATGTGCCCTTGATCCAATGGAGGCCCTTGAGAGCCTAATTAGTAGGCACCTAGTGCTTCTGTCTCAGTTGCTGCTATTTTATCAGCAGAAGGAGTATGCCATTTTGTGGGCTTGGGTGTCTCTCTTATTTGGGCACCTCCATAATACAACTCACCCCTGTGTGTTCACAGTCCCTGTTCTCTTGATCCTTGCCCTCACGTTCTTGCCTCCTGGTGGAACACCTCTGCCCCTCTTTTTTAATCCAGCCCAGGAGATGATTAGCACTGAGGACTGACTGCAATCCCAGCAGTGGCCACTGCTCCTAGTGGGGCGACTGAGATTAGACAGCTGCCAGCCAGTTGATTGGCTGACAGCGCTTGCAGGTGGAACTTCCTCCCAATGAAATTTTTAAAACTTCGGCGGAAATGAATTGCCTGAGGATGGCTTATACTTCATTGAAATACCATTGGATAATACACCCCCCTCTGGGTGTGCAGCTGGACAGCAATTGAAACTGCTACATACAGGTTGTACACAAGCAGCTATCCTTATATGCTGCGTGCACATGTGATTGCTCACTCAGCAATCATAAAAGGCCTCCACTGTGTAACAAATAGGCCACCTAGAGCAAAGGGAAATGAGAAGGAACATTGCCAATAGAAGGGAATATAGCAAACCAACCTGTTTTAATAACTTCTCCTTTCACTGCAATCATGTCTTATTTAATGACATCACCACAGAACTATTGAGCCTTATCTTTATGGTAAATTAGGATATAATCATTCTTTGGCTAAAATTACAATGGGAAAGCAATTGTGCTTTGATTGTACACCTCTATAGTAATAGACTGCTGTTGTGCCAGTGAATGAAGTAGAACAAGTTGTCTAATGCAGTCAGCTTATCCCCAATGAACTCTGCAACCACACAATACAGCTCCTTAGCTGAAATTACTTTGTGCATGGATAAAACCTGCACTGTGTGCATGATTGCTCACTCTGACACTCTGGTCTGTTTCTCAACCGCAATTTAACTCCGGTCAGTTATTTGTTCTTATTTAATGTCACCTAACTTTACCTTCACTGTTGTCAAATATATTGAGAAATAGCTGGTATTTAAAACACAATTTCTTCAACTCCCCATCCTTATTAACATCATGTGTACTTAAAAAGAACTTTGAAACCAGAGGCCCCGCAGACTAAGAATACTGAGGCCCCTTATCGTGAGATGTCCAGATGCTGCCTGTTCGTGCCAATGGTGACCTGTAGCACTTGGAGTCTGCAAGAA
Source organism: Stegostoma tigrinum (assembly GCF_030684315.1). NCBI lineage: Eukaryota > Metazoa > Chordata > Chondrichthyes > Orectolobiformes > Stegostomatidae > Stegostoma > Stegostoma tigrinum. The sequence goes on from NC_081357.1 coordinate 41,913,561, forward strand.
AAGAAAGAGTGAAAAAAACTATGATACATATCCTTTTATATGTCCCTCAAGAATTTAAAGAGTGAGACATAACTGATGGGGGATAGCTTATGTTGCCTCTGTAATACAGGAAGGCATCCATGATGCGTCACATCCTGTTATCAGAATGTTACTGTCAATGCAGATCAATAATTTGTTGCAGCATGCTTCTATCAGGTATAACATTGCATTCTTTCCTTTTTTTGTTTGTGTGGCAACTTTGTTTTACATTTCCCATCAATATCTTTTCAGGGTACAAGTAGTAAGATTCCTAAAAGCATTACATAATTTCAGTGTTTATAAAAAAAACTTTTCCAGTAAATCAATGAATTCATAAATTGCCAAAACAATTGCAAAACATTTAAACTAAGTTTTAGGATTTACTAGGATATGTAGGCTTGCCAACTGGAATTAAAGGGTACCCAAGATCATCACAGATAACTGACTAAGCTGCAATAGGCGTACGATATATTTGAGACAGGAAACAGAATTTTCATTGTGAGGTCCAGAACCTAGAACTACGATGAATTTGGGTACTGATCCAACTAATAAACTGGGCTGCTGTCACAATGCTGTATTCGAATGATAATGTTCGAATTGGACAAGGGGCAAACTCAATGCCTGATCAGAAACAGTGAGTGCTTTTCAGATGGGAGCTGCCTGCCAGCAGCAAACATAGGCAACAGACATGTTAGAGTCTGCCTTTGTCTTCATGAGGTGTGCAGGTAGCTTAACACAGTGTCAGGTCTATGTAGATGGCACAGTAGCCTTGGGTACCAAGCTGTGTTATGAATTGGCCCCTTAAATTTCATTAAAGTACAAATGGAAATTAACCTTCTTTTGTCCTACAGTGAATTAGACACCTTTGCGTTAATGAATACCAACTGCTTGCCTAAATCAGATTTCAAATTTGCTTTCCCAAATATCACTAAAGCTTTAGGGAGCTAAAAGGGCTGTGAATTAATGGTGAGTGGGTTATTTGTTCCATCTTCCTCAATCAGGCCTTTGAAAATTAAAGATTGCCTCAGAAGCATCTGGATTTTGATAGGACCTCCGAGAATGAGATTTTCAAAACCTACTGGCATCAGGCCACAAGCCTGGGGACTTTTGAAATATAGAGCACTATTTCAAAAGATCAAAGCTGAAGACTAAGTATTTGTGGGCATATGAACTTTCAGAAGGATAGGCAGGAAGGAAAATGTGGTGGGGTAGCATTGTTGGTACAGGATAGAGCAAGTATGATAGCAAGAAATGATCCTGAATCAGAAGATGTAGAATCCATATGGGGGAGGTAAGAAATAAACAGGGGAAGAAGGTATTGGTGGGAGTAGTCTGTAGGCCCCTAATAGTGACTATAGAGTAGGCCAGAGAGTTACTCAGGAGATAATGAAAGCATGTGAGAAAGGCAGTACATTAATCATGGGTGACTTTAATCAACATGTAGATTGGGATTGGAAGAGTTAGCCCAGAGGAAGAATTCACAGAGTGTAATTAGGACCATTTCTGTGAACAATAAGTTATTGATCCTATAGGGGATCTGGCAGTTTTCGGTTTGATGACATGTAATGAAATAGTTTTAATGAATAATGTCAAAGAAAAAGGTCCCTTCAAAAACAATGAGTATAATATGGTAGAATTCAGAATTCAGTTTGACAGTTGAAGAACTTCAATCAGAAAACACTGTGCTAAACTTAAATAGGGGCAATGTGACAAAGCTGTGGCTTAAGGAGATATATTTTGCCCTGGTTTCTTTTAAGAGAGAGTCTGTTCAAGAGATGGTGAGCAGTCTCTGCTAACATAAACAGCTTGTGAGGTATTAGGCTTTTTTGAAGTTGGAACAATAGAAGCAACCTGGCTGGGAGTAGCCAGCTCTCACAGACCAGGAATTTGAAGAAGTAGCAGGTTCTTTTTCTCCCCTGTCTCAGTCACAGCTAGAAGCTAGGGGTTATCTTCATACTGTGGGTGTTGCATGTGAGAAAATCTGAGTTCTGTATTTGCTTTTTTGCTAAGGGCCTGTTTATGGGATGTTACTAATTTGGAACAGTTAACAGAATAAAAGATACAGCAACTATTACTAATTAAGTTTTCCAATAGAATTAAGTTATTCCAAACTCTTCTTTCTTCTGTTGAATTTTAAATATAGTGTTTGAATAACTTGTGTTTTGCCTTACGCCAAGTATTTTGACTGATCAAATTGCATCTGGAACACAACATTGTACGTTTGCCTTTAAAATAAGAAAAAGTAAGGATCTAGGCTATTTTCTTTGGATATTTTGGGAGTGTCTGGCCTTGCCCATAGCAGTAATGATAAAAGAATGATATGGACAGATTAAATGAGTGGCCAAATACTTGGTGGATGGAAGGCATTGTGGGCAAATGTAATGTTATATAGTTTAGGAGGACGGAAGGAAGAACTGAATGTTATGTAACTGGAGAAAGACTGCTGAAAGCCATACAGCAATGGGATTTAGAAGACCCCAGGTATGTACCACAAAAGTCACAAAAACATCAGCAGGTGATAGGGAAGACAAATTGAATGTTGGCCTTTATTTCAAAGGAAACGGTATATAAAATAGGGAGTTTTTCTAAAACTGGACAATGCACTTGTCAGACCACATCTGGAATTTTGTGAACAGTTTTGTCTCCTTATAGAAGGAACAATATATTGAACAAAAACAAAGTTTCTGGAAAAGCTCAGCAGGTCTGGCAGAGTCTGCGGAGGAGAAAAACGAGTTAACATTTCGGGTCCGGTGACCCTTCCTCACAACTGAGGAAGTGTCACCCGACCCGAAATGTTAACTCTTTTTTCTCCTCCACAGATGCTGCCAGGCCTGCTGAACTTGTCCAGCAACTTTGCTTTTGTTCCTGATTTACAGCATCTGTAGTTCTTTTGGTTCTTAACAATATATTGACATTGGAGCCAGTCCAGAGAAGGTTCATGAGGTTGATCTCAGTTTTGGAGGGATTATCTTATGAGGAGATGTTGAGTAGGTTGGACTTATACTCATTGTAGTTTAGAAGAATGAGAGGTGATCTTATTGAAACTTATAAGATTTTCAGGAGATTGGTCTGGGTAGGTGTAGTAAGGTTGCTTACCCTTGTGGGAGAATCTAGGAATAGAGGGCATTATCTAAATGTAAAGGTTTACCCAATTAAGACAGAGGAATTCCTTCTTCCAGAGGATGGTGAATCTTTGGGATTCTTTACCACTCAGAGCTAAAGAGGATGGTTGTTAATATATTTAAGGTTGAGGTAGACAGACTTTTATCAGTAAAGGAATCAAAAGTTATGGGGAAAAGGCAGGAAATTGGAGTTGAGGATTATCCAATCAGCCATGATCTCATTGAATGGTGGAGCAGATTCGATGGGTCAAATAGCCTACTTCTGCTTCATTTTATGGCCTTATGGCCTTAGCATTCCATCAGATCTCTGGTGTACTATGTAGTGTAATCAGAGAGGAATTTTAAATCCTGTGGTTTATGTAAAGCAACAGATTAATATTCTAGGAGTTATGGAAATTGGTTGACATTAGCTTGTCATATAGGTGGCTAAGTATGCAATATAGAGAGCAGTATGCAAATGCACAACACATGCCAGAAGCCCTGTGCCAGTTATACCAGTTATATAATAGAATATTAATTTATTGTCACTTATATTATAAAATGCAGTGAAATATTTTTGAGTTGCCATACTTTGGCACCCATATTAATAACATAAATCATATATAAAAATAAATTAAGCCAAAGCCCATCTTTGTTCATTTCACAGCTCATTGGTTCTTACAGGCATTCCAATCATGTATTTGATGAACCCCTGATTAATATAGTTTATTTAGTCCCCATTTAAAATTGGAATGATTTATGTTAAAATAGATTATCAGTCAAGCTTATGTTTAATCAGTTTAAAAGAATAGTTTATTAAAAGCATTGCCAAAGGTATCTTTTGATTTAAGAGATGATATTACTGACAGGAAATTACAGATGCCAATATTAAAACAATTACAGATAGGACAAAGATAACACTTAGGAGGAGAAAGTACCAGTGAGTTTCTATGACATACTGCTTGGGCCTGTTGCTTGAATTTCTTGTTGCAGAAGGGAACATATGAAGTTAGATCCTGTCATCGCAGTTGCTTCTCAAGTTAAAGAGACAGGGTTTACTTAAACAGGTAAGTTCCTCAGAAGAGCAGATTTTGGGGGAGAGAGAGAAGCTTCCTTAATCTTCAACAGTTCTGTGGCTTTTGTGCTTTCTGCGTGAGTTTCCTTCAGCAAAACAGAATTTGGTTTCTGCACACCATTTTCGCGTTGTTCTTTCCTGTTCACAAATCTGCGATGTGATTTTTCTAAGACTTCTTCTTCACGTTCTCTACCCGATGATGTCTGTATAGCCAGTTTTCTGAGGTTCTAATGTTTAAAATCATCTGCTTCAAACTGACAAGAGATGTTTCCAACCATGAGGACTGATTACTCCAGGTAATGATTTATTTATTGCCTGTAGTTGAGGGAGTCAGCATTTGAAATGTTGCAGTCATCAAATTGAATGGATTTTCTTTTGATGTGTGTTGATGCAGGAGAGATGGTTTCACTGTTCAGAGGCATATGATATTTTTCTGATTTGAGACTGAGACACAGTTCAATAGTTTTTGAAGCAGATGGCCTACTGCAGTCTCCGCCTTGAGAGATTGCTTTAACATAATTTCTAATGTTTGTATTTTAGAAACAAAAATGTTCCTTTAACATGTTTTCCTTCAAAACCCACGATATCCCACAGCACATTGAGAAAACCTTTACCCTTGCAGGAAAAAAAAATGAAATACACTTTTTAAAAATAGAGTTACAGTCTGAAGACAAATAATCAAGAAAATATGCTCACATTTATTTTACACACATACAATTTGTGGCTGATACAATATGACCTCTGATGTATTTTTAAAGTTTGGTCTAATTTAGGGAGTTTCTTCCTTCTCTTTTTTTCATTTTGTTTTATGACAATCTATTTCTAGCCTTTGAGCATCACTGGACACTCTACCTGCAACTTTTTTCTCATTGAGGCTCGCACAGAATATACCTGACAAGCCCAGAATTACGCTTTTTGTAACATTTCAAGTTACTTTTTCAATTTACATCCTTTAGATTCTCTTACTGAGATAACAAGTTACAATTGACCTCTCCCTGGGCCCGTAATGCATCCTCTCTTGAGCTGAAGCCCCTCTTTGCAGTCAAATCAGAGATCTTAAAATTTCTGTTCCAGCAAGATTAAATACTTTATGTTTTGAGACTGTGCTTTAATTACTAGCTTGTGGAGCCCATCTCTGAGCTTGCAAATTGACGGTGTGAACTGGGCTTTGGGCCTCTCATTTCTGCAGATAGCTCTGAGACAACACATAGTTGTTTGCAGCAACTCCTCATGTTGTTGCAGCACAGGCTGAGCTGTTTGATTCAGGGTGTGCTGTAATTAACCCTTTAAGTTACCCTGTGTGATCCCAATCCTTTCAGTGGGGAATCTGACTTTGGGAATTCTGTTTTCCACCTCTTTTCTCCCTTTGTTACTTCCTAAGGCTCTTTGACTAAGTGGGACATCTCCTTCGCTGTGTCTCCAGGCCCACTTGTGGATTTTCCTGGTCTCTAGTTAAGGCTGTGGGTTTTTGTTTGGCTACTCCAACCTTTGTGGGTTATATTACCCCCTTGAGGGTTTCTCCCCTTTGTCATCTAGTTGTAACTCAGCAACTTCTTGCTGCAATGGTCGAGTCTATCCAACTTCTCCGGACTGAGAGAATATTTCTGGATAGAAGGCCAGTCCTTTGTGTGGTCAGGCTTCTTCGGCCCACTGTCACCAAATTCGTAATAAGTTCACTCTTTCCTGCTTGAGGGATTCGTCACATGTCCATCCTAACAGTATTTACAAATGAGCAGTACCTCTAACTAATAGAGCCATTTGGAACTATTTTGTCTTTATTCACAGAAAACCTGGTCAGTTACTATAACTTCTCTCGGTTTGCACAATGGTTAACTATGTTTCTGACTAGAAACACTGCTGGTAGCTTTCCTCATATACAGACAGTTTCCTTTTAGTATGGCCCGGTTTGTCACAATTAGAGCAGACTGGTACAGTCATGTAACTCCACCTTTTGCATTTTTCCTTTTTAAAACTTGCAAATGGGCAATCCCATTTTGTTCTTCATTCTTTGTATCTTTAGAATGTAGTTCCTTTGCATCTTCTGTATTTTTGATGCTGCTGCAGAATATTTGATCAAAGTTGAGATTCAGCAGGCCGCGGGTTGAATCATAGCCCTCAGCCTTCACAGCAGTTGCCTATCCCAAGCAAACTTTCTGTTTTTCAAAGTGCACTTCTATGCTGAAGCTGAAAATATTTTTAAACTCCAGAACCAAATAAATCCCTTTCTTCCATCGTAAATCTGCTCTGTTCCTGGAGATGGTAATCATTAGTTGAGTGTGATCTTTTTTAATTCTTTCAAATTCCAGATATGTTTGTGTAGATTTTTTCCATGAATTGCAAAATGGCGGACAATATACGATGGACACAAGTCTGTCCAACCTGACGATTTCTTCCATCATCTGACTGTAATCAGCAGTTGCTTCAGGGGACAGGGTGGAACAGGTCTCTTAGGTTTATCATGCTAATTTAACCTGGAACATCAGCATTCACTTTTCTTGTGCTAAATAGATCTGATTTCAAGTGTTAGTATCTTTCCTTTATCAACAAAGATCTCCAGCAACAGGCCTCAACAATACATAATTGATAATTATCCATAGTTCCTTCTTAAATGTATTATTTTGTTTTGTCTGTAATTGTTTCAACTTATTATTTGTGATTTCTTGTTAAGAACATCATTTCCTTCTCCTTCATGAACCTTTTGTAATAACATAATAAACTAACTTTTAAACAATTCAATCAAAGCTTTACTGCTGGTTTACTTCATCTTGAAACATTGCAAATTAAGAAAGGTACTGCACAGGCTATATTATTGAATTCACTGACTATATGGTGGGCATGACTAATGGTCAAGACAATTGGAGGTCTCATGTCATCATTGTGATCAGTTGCAAAATGAACAAAAGCCAAGATTTGAACTGAAAGTTGGGATTTTTTCTGTCACAAAGCAAGCTTAAATTTGATCTGTAATGAACCTGGAATAGAATGTAATAGATGTAATGCTTCAAACTATTTGAAGCGAAACCAGATTTAAAACATTGAGTTTTTATACTGTAAAAGTGTCAGCAATAATTTAAGATGCAGTTCTGCTATTTTTTCAAAAATAGTGAGGAAGGTTTCCACATTTTCCTTTGTGCATTTGGAAACAAATTTGCAGAATTTGGGAACTTCAGCTTCTGGTTCAGTGCCTCAGGTGTTGTGGCTGCTGTTAGTTATTGTGAGATTTTCCAGAGCTGTTTCAAACTCTTTGGTCTTCTCCTCTCTCTGGACAACCAGCTTCAAATCCAACTTCAATAGCTGGAACTCTTTCCCCTTTCTTTATCCTATTATTCTTCTATTTCCTTCTGGGCTTGAAACTTTAAATGATCCCTCTCAGAGATAGTAGGAACTGCAGATGCTGGAGAATCTGAGATAACAAGGTGTAGAGCTGGATGAACACAGCAGGTAAGCTGAACGTCAGCTTTCCTGCTGCTCTGATGCTGCTTGGCCTGGCTCAATCCCCACCTCTTTGACCTGTCTATCTCCTCTCCACCTATCTTCTCCTCTACCCAGCTTCTATTCAGCTCCCGATCTCTCCCTATTTATTTCAGAACCCCATTCCCCTCCTCCATTTCTGAAGAAGGGTCTAGGCTCGAATCGTCAGCTTTCCTGCTCCTCTAATGCTGCTTGGCCTGCTGTGTTCATCCACCTCTACACCTGGTGATCCCTCCAAGGTTGTCTTTCTTGCTCATTTTCTCAAGCTTTAACCATTCCTATTTCCTCAGCTGTATTTGTGCTAAAGTAACCTGGTCTGGTTCGGATTCATTATTTGCTGTTAGTTCTGACACTGAACCTATGGGATCCAATGTAGAGTGACATGTTGGATCCAAAATTGGTGAAGAGGCAGGAAGCAGAGGGCAATGGTAGAGGGATGTTTCTGTGACTGGAAGCTTGTTTCCAATGGGGTTTTGCAAGGTCCAGTGCTGGACTCTTGTTATTTGACATGTATACAAATGATTGAAATGTTGGGAATTACGAACAAAAAGTTCCCAGATGACACAAAAATTGCTAGGATGATCAAAAGTGAGGAGAACCATAAATTGCAGGAGGGTATCAATGGACTGGTCAGTTGGGCAGAGGAGTGGCAATTGGAATTTGATGAAGAAAAGTGTGAGGCAATGCACTTAGGGATGGCTAATAAGAAAGGGATTGAAAGCTAGAATCCTGGAAAATACTAAAAATTGGAGGGACTTCAGTGTGCATGTATACAGATCCCTGAAGATAGCAGGGAAGGTAGATAAGGTGATAAAATGTGAGGCTGGATGAACACAGCAGGTCCAGCAGCATCTCAGGAGCACAAAAGCTGACATTTTGGGCCTAGAACCTCCATCAGAGAGGGGGATGGGGTGAGGGTTCTGGAATAAATAGGGAGAGAGGGGGAGGCGGACCGAAGATGGAGAGAAAAGAAGATAGGTGGAGAGGAGAGTATAGGTGGGGAGGTAGGGAGGGGATAGGTCAGTCCAGGGAAGACGGACAGGTCAAGGAGGTGGGATGAGGTTAGTAGGTAGGAGACGGAGCTGCGGCTTGGGGTGGGAGGAAGGGATAGGGGAGAGGAAGAACAGGTTAGGGAAGCAGAGACAGGCTGGACTGGTTTTGGGATGCAGTGGGTGGAGGGGAAGAGCTGGGCTGGTTGTGTGGTGCAGTGGGGGGACGGGACGAACTGGGCTGGTGGGAGAAGGGGAGATTTTGAAGCTGGTGAAGTCCACATTGATACCATTGGGCTGCAGGGTTCCCAAGCGGAATATGAGTTGCTGTTCCTGCAATCTTCGGGTGGCATCATTGTGGCACTGCAGGAGGCCCATGATGGACATGTCATCTAAAGAATGGGAGGGGGAGTGGAAATGGTTTGCGATTGGGAGGTGCAGTTGTTTATTGCGAACCGAGCGGAGGTGTTCTGTAAAGCGGTCCCCAAGCCTCCGCTTGGTTTCCCCAATGTCGAGGAGGCCACACCGGGTACAATGGATACAGTATACCACATTGGCAGATGTGCAGGTGAACCTCTGCTTAATATGGAAAGTCATCTTGGGGCCTGGGATAGGGGTGAGGGAGGAGGTATGGGGGCAAGTGTAGCATTTCCTGCGGTTGCAGGGGAAGGTGCTGGGTGTGTTAGGGTTGGAGGGCAGTGTGGAGCGAACAAGGGAGTCACGGAGAGAGTGGTCTCTCCAGAAAGCAGACAAGGGTGGGGATGGAAAAATGTCTAGGGTGATGGGGTCGGATTGTAGATGGCGGAAGTGTCGGAGGATGATGCGTTGTATCCGGAGGTTGGTGGGGTGGTGTGTGAGAAAGAGGGGGATCCTCTTTGGGCAGTTGTGGCGGGGGCGGGGTGTGAGGGATGTGTTGCGGGAAATGCGGGAGGCAGGGTCAAGGGCGTTCTCGATCACTGTGGGGGGAAAGTTGCGGTCCTTGAAGAACTTGCACATCTGGGATGTGCGGGAGTGGAATGCCTCATCGTGGGAGCAGATGCGGCGGAAGCAGAGGAATTGGGAATAGGGGATGGAATTTTTGCAGGAGGGTGGGTGGGAGGAGGTGTATTCTAGGTAGCTGTGGGAGTCGGTGGGCTTGAAATGGACATCAGTTACAAGCTGGTTACCTGAGATGGAGACTGAGAAGTCCAGGAAGGTGAGGGATGTGCTGGAGATGGCCCAGGTGAACTGAAGGTTGGGGTGGAAGTTGTTGGTGAAGTGGATGAACTGTTCGAGCTCCTCTGGGGTTGGTGAAGTGGATGAACTGTTCAAGCTCCTCTGGGGTTGGTGAAGTGGATGAACAGTTCGAGCTCCTCTGTTCAGTTCACCCCACCAACCTCCGGATACAACGCATCGTCCTCCGATACTTCCGCCATCTACAATCCGACCCCACCACCCAAGACATTTTTCCATCCCCACCCTTGTCTGCTTTCTGGAGAGACCACTCTCTCTGTGACTCCCTTGTTCGCTCCACACTGCCCTCCAACCCCACCACACCCAGCACCTTCCCCTGCAACCGCAGGAAATGCTACACTTGCCCCCACACTTCCTCCCTCACCCCTATCCCAGGCCCCAAGATGATTTTCCATATTAAGCAGAAGTTCACCTGCACATCTGCCAATGTGGTATACTGTATCCATTTTACCCGGTGTGGCCTCCTCTACATTGGGGAAACCAAGCGGAGGCTTGGGGATCGCTTTACAGAACACCTCCGCTCGGTTCGCAATAAACAACTGCACCTCCCAGTCGCAAACCATTTCCACTCCCCCTCCCATTCTTTAGATGACATGTCCATCATGGGCCTCCTGCAATGCCACAATGATGCCACCTGAAGGTTGCAGGAACAGCAACTCATATTCCGCTTGGGAACCCTGCAGCCCAATGGTATCAATGTGGACTTCACCAGCTTCAAAATCTCCCCTTCCCCCACTGCATCCCAAAACCAGCCCAGTTCGTCCCGTCCCCCCACTGCACCACACAACCAGCCCAGCTCTTCCCCTCCACCCACTGCATCCCAAAACCAGTCCAACCTGTCTCTGCCTCCCTAACCTGTTCTTCCTCTCACCCATCCCTTCCTCCCACCCCAAGTTGCACATCCGTCTCCTACCTACTAACCTCATCCCACCTCCTTGACCTGTCCGTCTTCCCTGCACTGACCTATCCCCTCCCTACCTCCCCACCTATACTCTCCTCTCCATCTATCTTCTTTTCTCTCCATCTTCGGTCCGCCTCCCCCTCTCTCCCTATTTATTCCAGAACCCTCACCCCATCCCCGTCTCTGATGAGGGGTCTAGGCCCGAAACGTCAGCTTTTGTGCTCCTGAGATGCTGCTGGACATGTTGTGTTCCTCCAGCCTCACATTTTATTATCTTGGATTCTCCAGCATCTGCAGTTCCCATTATCAAAGGTAGATAAGGTGGTTAGGAGGGGATATAGGAAACCTGTCTTTATTATCTGCGGCACCGAATACAATAAGAGATTATGCTGGACTTGCAAAAAATGTTGGTTAGATCACAACTGAAGTACTGCGTTCAATTCTGATCACTTAACTGAAAGAAAGTGATTGTACTGGAGAGACTCAGAGGAATATTCATCGCAATGCTGCCTAGACTGGAGGATCTGAGCTTTTTGGAAAGATTGGTTAGCTGTTTTCCTTGAAGCAGCAAAGGTTGAGAAGGAACTTGTTAAAAGCATATAAAATTATGACAGATATAGATAAAGTTTTTTTTAACTTGTGGGGTGTTGGCATTTCTGGCTGGTCCAGCGTTTATTGCCTGTTGCTGGTTGCTTTGTGCCAATGATAGTGAGCTGCCTTCTTGAACTGCTGCAGCCCATGAGCTGTAGATTTAACTCATAATGGCATCAAGGGGACAACAACACTGAATAAATGTGATATATTCCAATCTCAGAATGGTGACTGGCTTGAAGGAGAACTTGGTGGAAACTCTTGGTGCTCCCATGCCTTTACTGCCTTTTCTAGAATGGAAATAAGAATGGGTTTTGAAGATGCTGCCTAAAGATCTTTGGTGAACATCTGCAGTGCATCGTGTAGATGGTATGCAGTGCTGCTGCTGAGCATTGATGGTGCAGGAAGTGAATGTTTAAAGTTTTTTTTGTCCTCGATCATTCAAGCTTCTTGAGTGTTGCTGGAGCTTCACTCATCCAGGGGAATTTGGCAAATTGGATCCAAAATTAGTTTAGTAGTAGAAAGCAGAGGGTGATGGTCGAAGGGTATTGTTATGACAGGAGACCTATATACAATGGAGTACCACAGGATTCCACGCTGGGTCCCTTGTAGTTTATTGTGTACGCTAATGATCTAGACATGGTTGCAGAGGTATGAGATTACAAAGTCTAGAGCTGGATGAACACAGCAGGCCAAGCAGCATCTTAGGAGCAGAGAGGCTGATATTTCTGGCCGAGACCCTTCATCTCATATTATCTCTGATTGTAGAGGTATGGTTAGTTTGTTCACAGATTTCCAGCATCTTCAGTTTTTTTGTTTTACTTTAGCAATGCAGAGGCAATGGCCTAACGGTGTTATTACTTCACTCTTATTCCAGAAACTCAGGCAACGTTCCGTGAAGAGATAATGGGAACTGCAGATGCTGGAGAATTCCAAGATAATAAAATGTGAGGCTGGATGAGCACAGCAGGTCAAGCAGCATCTCAGGAGGACAAAAGCTGACGTTTTGGGCCTAGACCCTTCATCAGAGAGGTCTCTGATGAAGGGTCTAGGCCCGAAACGTCAGCTTTTGTGCTCCTGAGATGCTGCTTGGCCTGCTGTGCTCATCCAGCCTCACATTTTATTACCAACGTTCTGTGAACCTTGGTTTGAATACTAACATGGTAGATGCTGGAATTTGAAATCAATCACAAAATATCTGGAATTCAGTCTAGCATTGACCATGAAACTGTTGATGACTGTGGGAAGTAGACTCATCTAAGGAAACTGCCATTCTTACATGGCCTGGTCTACATGTGATTCCAGACCCACAGCAACATGATCGACTCTTAACTGTCTTCTTGGCACTGAAGGTTGGACAATATTTGATGTCCTAGCCAGCCATGGCCACATCCTGTCAAGGAATAAAAAATCTGTTCCAAAGAAAGGACAGATGCTAAAGTACATCTATGCAAGCCACTAAGGAATTGAGTCAAGTCTGAAGAAGGCAATCTACTCACCAAACATAAGCAACAAAATCAAGTAGTTCATCACTTGGTACATAGCTTATAACTAATACAAGCCAAGCAATATCGTGAGCCACTGATGACTCATCAACGTCCTAAACAGACCATGGATCAAACTGGGAAAAGTACACTTCAGCCATTAGGACATTCCTGACATTGTCATGAGTGAAGAATTCAATTACTTCATGAATGATTTGGAAATTCCACACCATACATCATCCCACCACCAATCATTGTCAAATAGGAAGGCTATGATGGCTGTGAAAATCACCAGAGGACTCGTAAAGAAATGAAACAAAAGCCACAGAGGTAGCTACAAGATAATCCTCAGGTGATAAAATGTGCTGAAGGCATGGAAATTAGTCAAGTTCAAAAACTAATGTCATGCTGCACTCAAGCTATTCTAATAGCAGGAAAGCTGCTGAATCCAGCAGTAGCAATGAGTATAAGTGAAAAAGATCAAGGTAAAATTGCAGCAAGCTAAACTTCAATTCAACAAAAATGTTAATCATTGCTCGAGTTGAATATTGGAGAGCCAGGCAGGGTACAACTTCAAAGATTTCATTTGAAACTTAGGATTTGTAAGGAGCATTTATCACCTTAATCATATGCAGTAGATGTAAATGACCAGACATAGCATCATAATTGCAGACACTCAACTGCAGAAGATGATCCTTCAGTACAGGCAGCTGGTCAGGAAGAGGTGAATACACCACTTATAGTGAACACATCAGAATCAGAGCTCTACAGTAGCACAGAATGGACATAATGCAACAATGGCTAACACAGCAACAGCAAAAGCTACAGATTTGACATGTTCTGGTGACAGAACAGTACCCAGAAAAATAGACAATGACAATAACACACTGCATACAATTAAGATATCAGCATGATTTAAGGATAAAGTGTGCAATGTATGCGCAGAAATTGATGTAAATATTGATCTGTTAAGGCATGAGAACAGTAATTGTATATATTGGTAAGTGGGTAATTAAAATATTATTGATAATGCTGTTATTTTAATTCTTTTGGTATTGAAGAGGCATGTTTCGATTGCAATGCAAGAATGTACAAATGTTTATCCTCATCTGCCATAGCCAAGTAGCCTCTACGATGGGACACTGTAGGTGAACATCGTAAGCCTTACGTCAATAAATTCCTCAAGTTGAACACACTGCTGTGTTGCACACTTAAAACAGCACTGTAATGAACCAATGTAGAGGAGGCCACACCGGGTAAAATGGATACAGTATACCACATTGGCAGATGTGCAGGTGAACTTCTGCTTCTGCCCATGGACTGTTATGGCCACTGTCTCGAACAGGCATTGCTAACTTACTTCACCAAGTTCATTTTTAGAGCAGAAATCTATTTTAGCATGTTTTTCTTAAAAAACGATATCAGATGGCAAATGAAAACATGGTGATGTCGGAAAAGCAGATAAACAAAACCCTATCTAAAAAGAGATTCAGCCTTTTCCATGTGCAAGTAAGGGGGTTATTGCTAGTTCTGACAGGTCACTATCTACATCAATGTTACAGAGGGTAGGGAGGCCTTCTCGAGAGTTATTGACGCCATCGTTCTTGCAAACTACCACTGCATTTCCAATCTTCATTCCTTTTCAAAGTCTTTGAATGTGAAGCTGCCTCTCAAATTCCTTCCCAGATTTCCTGGGATTCCATGTTTGAAATTTCACATCGATCAAACTTCCACTGTTGCTGTAGTATTGAATCAGCTCCTATGTAACTCAGAAAAATTGCTTTATTTCCCAGACTTATATAACAAGATGCATCTATTGGAACAAATACTGTGATGTAAACCAGGCTGATAGGAAACACCTGTATACTTGACATTGAATAAGATGTTTATCTTCTGGAGATAAATGATTAGCAAGTTATGCACCCATTCTATGACTGCAAGTTATGAATGCTTCATATATCAGGCACAGCTTACAGTCTAGAAGTAACAATTTGAAGCTGCTAGTGTCTTGCGCTCTGTAACAACTTTATTTCATATCCATTTGGATAAATTAAAAAGGAACAGGACAGCTATTAAACTTCTGCTGGTCAATATTGTTAAACATTGATGACATAATCAAAATAATTTTGTTCAGTATTTTGGATGTTACAGGTTGTTGCAATCATGGTAAATCAATCTGTGTTGAATGATGAATGATCTAGTTGGCATATACCTTCTGTAAATTATGATATAACATGGAACATATGTTATACTTATATTTAACTTTTGGTTTACATCACATACTAAAGCCTTTTTGAGTAATACATTATGACATAAATATTTCATGTGACTAATTTAATGCAACTGCAATAATTTTTGTCTGCTGCAAGTTTTATCAGGTGATTCAAAGACTTGGCTATGATTTAATCAGCTTTTGGGGTGGAATTACATTAATGAGGTAGTTGCCTATAATTTGGACATTTTGTACCTATCTTACACCTGTTAAATGTTATGAGATTAATATGATGCCTGAGTACCAACCACTGGTGCTGTATATAGAGTGTTGCCACCAATCATTCTTCTCCTGATAGCCTAGGGGCTTCCTACTAGTTTATGCTTCAGGATGAATAAGTCTCAGCAGAAGGGGCTATTGATCACGCTAACAAGGTGTAGTTTATTATAATTCAGTAACAACATACAGGTTGCATTAAGTTGTAGGCAGATTAAGTAGTACTAACAAAAGGTGGGTAACACACAGTGTCCATGAGGACACTGGGTCAGACTTGAACTGCTGACTGCCTGATCTGCCAGAGAGTGTCTAGGCTGCCCAATGCTCCACCAGGTAGCAGTGTTAGATATTAGAGTGGGCAGACCTTCAGCGTGGCTCAGACTGATATTTTCGTAAACGTTAATTGATGCAACATTAAACAGGTGCCTGAGAGTGCAATATGGTGGAAAGCATACACATACGTTTTTGGTAAGAAAAGTAGCCCAACAACCATTGTGGCAAAGATTCCTCCATACATATGACTAACAGGAGCATAGCCTATCGCATTTGTAAATTGGGGGCTTAAAAGCCTGCCCAAGACCCCTGTATATAAATTTAGATGTTGGACCAATTTTCTAGTGCAACAGTTTCTTTGGGAGGCCACACATGTGCTTCACACATATCAGTAACATGGAAACACAGCCACTCGAGACTGCATTCAGTGAGATCCTGGCTGATCTGTCACCAAACTCCATACTTGCCTTTGGCCCATATCCCTTAATTGCTTTGCTTAACAAAAATTTATCTATCTCAGATTTAAAATTAACAATTGATCCTACAACCACTACCATTTGTGGAAGAATGTTCTAAACATTTACCATCTGTAGAAGTGCTTCCTAACAAATCTGCTGAGAGGTCCAATCCTAATGCTCAGACTATGCTCCCAGCACTAGAATTCACAACAAGTGCAAAATAATTTATCTTTTTGTCTCTGTTAATATTTTGAAGACTTCAGTCAAGTCACTTCTTAACCTTCTATATACACTGGCAAACAGGCCTCATTTGTATAATCATTCCTCATAACTTTACTCATAAAGTGCAGGTATCATTCTTGTAAACCTACTTTGTAAACCCTTCCTAAGGTGCAGTGCCCACATCTGCTCACAGTCGCATCTAATCGGGCTTTGTTTAACTGCAATATAACATCCACATCGCAATAAGCCAGTCTTCTAGATATAAAAGGTCAGTGTTCTATTAACTTTCTTGATCATTTTTTGCACTATTTGTGACATTTTAATGATCTATGCACTTGAGGCCCCGAGACACCATGGATATCCAACATATTTAAATTCATACTTCCTAGAAAGTACCTTGATCTAACTTTTTCAGTTCAAAATGGACAACCTCCCATGTGCTTGCATTGATCTCAATCTGCCACAATATTGCCCATTCACTTAATCTGTCAATACCCCACTGTAATTTTATGCCATCATCTATACTGTCTACAATGCTGCCTAATGTTGTGTCATTGCAATTTTGGATATATGACCTTCTATGCCATTATACAAGTTGTTAATAAATAACTGAATTCCTCACACAGATCCTTGTGGGACATCAGTGGTCACATTCCTACCAATATGAATACATATATATTATCCCTGATTTCTGTTGCCTCCTCATAACCTATTTCCCAGCCATGTCGTTAATTTGCCATCTATTCCATGGGCTTCTACCTTAGCTATGAGTCCCACAAACTGGAGGAGCAGCACCTCATATTCCATCTCAGGAGCCTACAGCCCAATGACCTATACGTGGACTTTACCAGTTTCAAAATCTCCCCACCCCCGGCCACATCCCATGCCTAAACATCCCTCACCTCCCTACCTCCTTGACCTGACACAACCTGTCCACCTTGTCTCCCACCTAGCCGCCCCTCCCACCTCACTGACCAAGCTCCATCACTGCCTACCTGCACTCACCTATCACCATCCCATCTATCTTCCTCAGCCTCAACCTTCCTCTCTATTTATTTCTGAGCTCCCTTACCCCTCCACATTTCTGAAGAGAGGTCCCAACACGAAACGTCAACTTTCCTGCTCCTCTAATGCTGCCTAGCCTGCTGTGTTCCTCCAGCTCCTCACTGTTATCACTGACTCCATCATTGGCAGTTCTTGCTGTCTCTGAATCTCTTTTGAGTGTGACACTTTATCAAATGCATCCTGGAAGTCCGTATAAACAATATCCAGAGGCATTCCCCTGTCCATGATCTTAGTCACCCCGTCAAAAATGTAATGGGCATGATCTATCTGTCATGAATCCATGCTGGCCCTCCCTGATTAAGTGAGAAATTTCAAGTTATTCAATTAACAAACCGTGATTAAAGACACCAATAATTTCTCCATCACAGATGATCAGCTAGCTGGCCTGTAATTCCTTGGCTTTCCACTTTTGCCCATCTTAAAAAAAGTGGAGTCATGTGCAATTTTCCAATCCTGATGGATGAATCCTGTATCTAGGGAGCTCAGAAATATTATAATTAGGGCATGTACGATGTGCTGCCCTACTTACTTTTAATGTCCTCAGGTGGAAACCATCAGGTTCTGGGGATTTGTTACTCTTTAATTCTACTAATTTCCTCATTACCAATGTTTACTTATGTTAACTCTATCTGTCCCTGTTCCTGATTCATTAGTACTTTCCTCAGGACTTCAATCAAGCCATCCTCCTTTTGTCCTGGAAATACTTAGCCAAAGTAATTATTTAACATGTCTGCCATTTCCCCATAGTCACCGACAACATCCCTACTTTCAGTCTTCATTGGCCTCTACTGCCCTAGACCAGTTGCTCTCCCTTCATGTAACTATAAAATTTCTTATTGACTTTTATGCCTCTGGTAAGTTACCTTTCATAATTCCTTTGAGTAGATCTTACAAGCTGCTTTGTTGGCCCTTTGTATCTTTCTGATTCGGCAGGATCTGTGTTTTATTTGCATTTTTGGAAGCCTTTTCCCGTTTTAGATATTTTCTAATCAACCTGTTCAGAGATATTTTGCACACCCTGGAGCAGGTGGGACTTGAACCCAAGCCTCCTAGCACAGAAGAATAGACATTTTTACTGCACCACAAGAACCGCGGTCCCTTATTTCTTTAGTTGTCCGTGGCTGCTTTATCATCTGTGCATCTGAGTTCAGAATTGCTCTTATTTCTATGCCAGTTATTTTTCTAAAAGATGAAATATGTTAAATGAATTTGAATTATTAATAAAAATAGAATATTCTGGAGAAACCCAATTTGTCTGTAAGTATCTGTGGAAAGAGAAACAAAGTTAATCTTTAATGTTCAGTTTGACTTTTTTGAAATGAAGAGTCACACTAAAGGCAAAATAGTAACTCTATTTTGCTCTCCACAGACACTGTCAAACCTGTTGAGTTTCTCCAACACATTCTACTTTTATTTCAAATTTCCAGCATCCATAATTTTCTGTTTTAGATTAGATTAGATTCCCAACAGTGTGGAAACCGGCCCTTCGGCCCAACAAGTCCACACCGCCCCTTGAAGCATCCCACCCAGACCCATCCCCCTATAACCCACACACCCTTGAACACTACAGGCAATTTAGCATGGCCAATCCACCTAGCCTGCACATCTTTGGACTGTGGGAGGAAACCGGAGCACCTGGAGGAAACCCACGCACTCACGGGGAGAATGTGCAAACTCCACACAGACAGTTGCCCGAGGCTGGAATTGAACCCGGGTCCCTGGTGCTGTGAGGCTGCAGTGCTAACCACTGAGCCACCGTGCCGCCAAACCACTTTTCTGTTCTTGATTTAAGTTCTTACTGTACTTAAGTATTTCCAATAATATTAAACATCACTGGAATAGCTTTTGACTTACCACAATAGTATAAAACAGGCGATAGTAACAATCTTTATTTCCATGGAAGTCAATATGGAATTCTAGAATTATTCAGCTGTGAAAGAGGCCATTCAGCCCAAAGTGACTCCTGAAAAGAGCTATCTAGTTAATGCCACGCCCATATTCCTACTGCAAAGGTAGATGCATACGTTACTTTTCAGGATGTGGAGGTGCCGGCATTGTGGGGTGAATGGGGTAATGAGGTGGACAAAGTCAGAAATCACACGACGCCAGGTTACAGTCCACCAGGTTTATCTGAAACCACTCATTCAGGTGTTAGTGAGGTGGTATCAGACACAGAATTTATAAGTAAAAGATCAAAGGGTCGCACCACTGATGAGGATGTGTTAGACAAACCTAAAATGCTGTTCAATCTGTAATCAGTTAGAAAGTTTTAATTGATTAATATGTATTTGTAAATCCCCAAATTCCTTTCAATTCCCTGTCCTGGGAGAACTATGGGGTTTTATCAGTGTAAAGAGAGGTGACACATTAGATCAGACAATGCATGTTAGCTGTGAGGCCTTGTTTACAATTGGTATGTGTTTTGTTTTGGAGTCAGGCTGGTTTTATTTCTCAACTAGGAATTTATATTGACAGTCTATATTGACTGTGATGCATTTTGAACAAAATACAATGTATCTGCAATTCATCCCATAGATTTGTGCATGTGAGTGTGTGTGTGTGTGTGTGCGTGTGTGTGTGTGTGAGT